>NC_091576.1:3599800-3602300 GCF_042767895.1 Penaeus vannamei
GTGCCGGCCACAAGGGGACACCCGGTTAGTTAAGGGCATAAAAACCCCATGTGCGCCGGCGGGGACACAGCTCGGAACCCGGCAGTAGCCGCCGCTAAGGCGGACCGCCGGTCCGGAGCAGAAGTCAAACTACGAGCGTTTCAACCGCAACAACTTTAATATACTCTTGTGGAGCTGCAATTACCGCGGCGGCTGGCACCAGACTTGTCCTCCACTCGATCCTCGTACAAGGATTTAAAGTGTACTCATTCCAATTGCGAGGCCCCGTTCGGGGCTCGCAACAGTATTTTTCGTCACTACCTCCCCGTGCCGGGAGTGGGTAATTTGCGCGCCTGCTGCCTTCCTTAGATGTGGTAGCCGTTTCTCAGGCTCCCTCTCCGGAATCGAACCCTGATTCCCCGTTACCCGTGATAGCCATTGTAGGCGTTTAACCTACAATCGAGAGCTGATAAGGCAGACGCCTGCAGGACGCGGCGCCGACCCAACCCGGGTTACGGGAGGGGTCGTGCGCTCGGCAAAAGTTATTCTGATTCACCAAGATGTGTGCGGCCGGCCCCTTGCGGGAACCGGCTGCCGAGGGTTTTGGTCTAATAAAAGCGCTCCTCCCTCGCGGTCGGAGACTACAAAGGCATGTATTAGCTCTAGAATTACCACAGTTATCCAAGTAATGCGGTTCAGCAGAGATCCAGTGAGTTATATCTGATTTAATGAGCCGTCCGCGGTTTCGCCTTAAGTCGGCCTGTACTTACACATGCATGGCTTAATCTTTGAGACAAGCATATGACTACTGGCAGGATCAACCAGGTAGAAGCAACAACGCACACTAGCGTGGTCGTCGTCGTCATATGAACATTAGGAGGAGGAGGACATGGAGGAAGAAGGAGGAGGAGGGAGACGATAGCAGCTTTCTCGAGCAGCAGCAGCAGCAGCAGCTGCTGCCACTATGGGCTGCGCTGCCCCCTTACGGGGGAGGCACTGCCGCCGCCGCCGCCGCCACCGCTCTTCCGCTGCGGTCTTTCCTTCCTGCCTGCCTGCCTTCCTCTCGCTTCTCTCTTTCGACCTCTCCGGTTATTGTTACTTTGGCTTTTCACATGGCAAAACCCCCCCGGAAACGCCCAACGACGACTCTCGCCCCGCTCTCCCGCTTGCTGCGGCCAGAAGGGCAGGACCACAGCCGACACTGGCGGGGGTGGCACGGGGACTGGTTACCCCGGCGGCCCCCGGTCGGCATCGTGGCGCGAGCCCGCGACCTTTGCTGTGCCAGGTTCGATGGGAGGGAAATTCGAGGAAGGGACCGACGCCCGAGCTTACCAGGAGCACAGGACGGCGCCCAAACCCCCAAAAGACACCACACACCCCCGGACGTAAGAACAGGGAGAAAAGAGCAGAGCAGCAAGGGACACAAGGGGAAAGGAGCAGGGAGAGCGCCGCAACGGTGAGGGAAGGCCATGGGTGTCCTCCTATAATTGTCGGCGCGGTCCCTCAGCCAACACGACCGCAAACAGGGGCCCCTCCTGCGCCACGCCAAAGGAGAGGACGCCCTCCGCACGCCCCACCACCCACGCCCCGGTAAACGCCTCACTTTCTCGCGGGTGGAGGGCGGGGAGCAACGGGCCCCCAACCGCCAACCCCGCTGCACCGCCTCTTGCCCCCGCCCGCCACGCTCGCCGGCCGGCCCCAAAGGGGACCCGCGCCCGCCTCGCCGCGTTCCAGCCCAGCCCAGCACGCTCGGCAGGGGTGGGGAGAGGGCCGCGCGTTGGCGGGCCAGGGCAGCGGGGACCGCCGCGGCCACGGCTTGACGCCTCCGCCGCCGCCGCCCGCCGACACCCAAATGAAGGTGGACCACCCTGTAGTTGTCGGCGCGGGCCGACTCAGCCCACACGACCGCGGGGCAGGGGCCGCTCGGCCCCGGGGGCCAGGGAAGGCAGCCCCTCCGACGGCCCCGGCAGCCAGGACCCCCCCAAAGCCTGCCCCGCTTTCGGGGACGGGAGCCGGAGAGGCAGAGGCTTCCTCGCGGCGGCGGGGGCCACGCCCGCGCCCGCCGCCAATGCCTCCGCCCCCGGCCCGAGAGGGCGCAGGGGGCAGGAGAGCCCAAGCCGCCCGACCGGGGGGCGAGGCCCAACCAGCGGGGGGCTCCGCACCGCCTACGCAAGGCCCCCGCCCGGCCCCGACGGCGAGCTCGACGCGGGGCTCGCCGCCCGCCCGCCCGCAGCCGAAGGTGGCCCCCCCCTATAGTTGTCGGCGCAGGCCCTCAGCCACCACGACCGCGCCCAGGGCCCTCCCTCGGCCGCCCGCCAGGGAAAAACGGCTCCTTCGGTGGGCGATCCCGGCAGGGCCGCGCCCGTCCCCTACGCCGCCGCCCACGGCCCGCGAGGGCGCAGGGGGCCGAAGGGGGAAAGCCCAGCCAGCCCCTGCCTGAGGAAGACGAGGCAGACGGGGCAGACTGACAGGTAGGTCCAGCCACCGGCCCGCCGCCCTCGGCCCGAGAGGGCGCGGCGGA
>NC_091576.1:3609800-3617300 GCF_042767895.1 Penaeus vannamei
GTTCAGTGTTTTATTGTCGTTTTATTGTTCAGTTTTATTGCCGTTTTATTGTTCAGTTTTATTGCCGTTTTTTTGTTCAGTTTTGATGTTGTTTTATTGTTCAGTTTTATTGTCGTTTTATTGTTCAGTTTTATTGCCGTTTTATTGTTCAGTTTTAATGTCGTTTTATTGTCTTATCTTTTTATCATTTTAATAAATAATTTTACGTATGATCTTGAGTTCCCCCCCCCCCCCTAAACCTGTGATGGGAAAAGAGTATCAGTGGAAATCATAATTAATGACAGTTGATTAGTTTATTAAATGCGTTGGAGATTTCTCCCCGCACACGCCTCTCCTCGGCTTAGATTCACGCATACCGACCTTTATATTCTCGCCACAACCATATACACCTCACACACGCACCACACACATCCTCACAAACTATCGCTCCTTTCCTGCATCGCCTTCTACACTATCCCTCTTCCCACAAACAACATCCGTTCCCATACGGCAACTAAATGGGTGGTGGCAGTCACGCTACTTTTACACTCTAAGGCGAGATATAATTGCAATCGCAGTTCACTACACTCGCCCAACGGCGCCGCCCCCCCCCCCCCCCCGCTCCCGAACGGCCGAGGTCCGAACGGCCGCTCGGCTCGCCACACGTCCCTCGGCCTCATCGCCCCGCCCTGACTGCTTCCGCGTCTGCTGCAGATGCGGTTCCTCGCCCTGCTTCTCCTGCTGGCTCTCGCCTTTGCCTTCGCCGCCGCCAAGACCTTGCCTTGCTGCTTCGGCGGAGGTCACCACGGGGGTCACCACGGGGGTCACCACGGGGGTCACCACGGGGGTCACCACGGAGGCCATCATGGAGGGCATCACGGTCATCATGGTAAGAAAGTACTTTTTCATATACTGTTCATATAAATATTTTAAAAATGAATTAATTGACAGTTTCTTGTCTATAATATTTACTGTCAACAAATATCCCCTTTTATTAGTCTGCATACAATCACTCTCTAATAAAACGATTATTTAAAGAATACCTAAACTATTTTCGATCTATTACCAGGTTGATTCAGCAGCGACTTCCGTATGCCAGCATGACAAATAAAACTTTTCTGAAGATTTGGTTTGTGTTTTCAATTTGATTTCTCCTTTCACCTTCAACAGTGTATAATGACAAGTCACGAGGGTGTAAACTTCATTAAGAGGATAAATGTTTTTTACGAAAATTTATGAACAAGTAGAGTCACTGGACTAATTGCCTTTGATAAGAATAATTTGATGTTGTCAGACTCGGTCCTACTGTCACAGATTCATCCTAAAAGCATTCGCATGACGCTGACAGTGTCACCATCCCAAAGGCCGTCATGAGAGCCATACATTAATCGTTTAATTAATCAATCGAAATTCAACTTTCCTACACTTTAAACCAACTTTGCGTACGTCATACCCGGATGTTATCCATATTTCACTCGATATCTAATGAGATGTCGAGTCCCACCATTTCCGCGCAAATTACACTTGGTAAATCCTCTCTGCACAAATGAATAATATTTAACGCATTTTCGGCTGACGTTACTCTCTGCGTCCCACTTTTCGCTTCGTCATCGTCAAAGGCAACAAGCAAGGAGATCGCTCGGAATGGGCAACCGGAGGCGAGTTCAATCCTGCCCAAGTTGCCCCGAAGTTGGCGATCTCCCATATTAGGTCAAATACGTCTTTCGAGACTCAGTAACAATGTATTTTTCATTCAGCCTCATTTTCTTCTCTATAGTATCTTTGAAAATAAGTGACTGTCGCATTTTTCCTTCTTGATTTGTATTTTATGCTACGGATCAAGTCAATGTGTGTATTTTAGACGTAGGAAAATGAACTAATGTTTACTGATTCACTATTTCCTAATTTTTGAGTCAGGTACGGATCTGATTCCTCAAAAGAGAATATGGTACGTATACACATAAGAAAAACGATGAAATAGTGAATCAGTAATCATTAGTTAATTTTCTTCCGTCTAAAATACAAGATCAAATTGACTTGATCCGTGCCATATGATACAAATTATAAGAAAAAAAATGCGAGTCACTTATTTTCGAAGACCCTATAGAGAAGAAAATGTGGCTGGATGAAAAATCTGTAATTACTGAGTTTGAAATGATGCATTTGATGTAATTCTCTGACTTATCATCAATCATTTTCAATTATGAAACGTGGAATTGGCAAATAAAATAATAATAGTTACGATGCTTTTGGATTTTTTATTATTATATATATATATATATATATATATATATATATATATATATATATATATATATATATATATATATATATATATATATATGACCTCATAGAAAGTGATCAAATGAAATATCAAAATGAATGTCGTTTTAAGCAACTTTTCAACATCATTCTTTGAAGCCAAAATTATTATGATATTTATTTGAACTATTTTTCACAAAGATGTTAAGATAATGACAAATATCCCTCTGAAAATTCCACAGTTATCCAAGTATTGCGGTTCAGCAGAGATCCAATGAGTTCTATCTGATTTAATGAGCCGTCCGCGGTTTGGCCTTAAGTCGGCCTGTACTTACACATGCATGGCTTAATCTTTGAGACAAGCATATGACTACTAGCAGGATCAAGCAGGTAGAAGCAACAACGCACACTAGCGTGGTCGTCGTCGTCGTCATATGAACAGCATTAGGAGGAGGAGGACATGGAGGAAGAAGAAGAAGAAGAAGGAGGAGGGAGACGATATCAGCTTTCTCGAGCGGGGGGCGCTGCCGCCGCTGCCGCTCTTCCGCTGCGGTCTTTCCTTCCTGCCTGCCTTCTTCCTCTCACTTCTCTCTCGACCTCTCCGGTTATTGTTACTTTGGCTTTTCACATGGCAAAAACCCCCCGAAAACGCCCAACGACGAACAACGGCCGCGGCGAGCTCCCTCCCGGGCGCGAGCCCTTTTTCTCTCTATCGCCATCGTGCAATGACGAGGAGGACAGAGGGGGGAGGGGGAGAGGGGGAGAGGGGAGCGGCGCAGGCAGGCCAGCCGGCCGGCCGGGACAGGCGGGCTGCCAAGGCAGTGGGGCACAGGCTCACAGCTGTCAAGGCTGCTCACCCACACACACGCCTGCTTCCGGCAATCCCGCTCCGCACCCTTGAGCTCTGCAAAGCTAAAGGCCACCACGCCTTTGCTCACCGCCTCTCCGTCTTCTCCTCCTCCTCCTCTTTCCTCCGCTCTCCGTCGCAGCAACGGGCCGCAGACAAAACTACATACGACTCCAACCCCCCCCAAAAAACACCACACGCAACGGGGCCCTGGCCGCAACTCGCGCTGCAAGGCTCGGCTCCGGAGGCAAGCAAGCAAGCAAGCAAGCACAAACGGGAGCCGGCAGGAGGCGAGCGAGCCAAGCCCGTGGCAAGGGGGTGGGGAGGTACCCTCGCTGGCCCAGTCTCCTTTTCAACCTGCCTCACCCGTGGGCTCTGCAGGAGGAGGGGCGTGGGATTGCCGGGGGTTTCTTCCTTTCTCGCCGAAAGGGTGTGCACACCCGGGATCTAACTCCGCGCTACCGGCGAAACGTGGCCGAGGGGAGAAGAACCGCAGCCGTCGCGAGGGGAAGGCCGCAAAAGGGGGGCGGCACTCGGAAACCATTCCGAACGTCAAGAGAGGGGCGGTCGCCTGTGTGAAGGGCAGGACCACAGCCGACACTGGCGGGGGTGGCACGGGGACTGGTTACCCCGGCGGCCCCCGGTCGGCATCGTGGCGCGAGCCCGCGACCTTTGCTGTGCCAGGTTCGGGGGGGAGGGAAATTCGAGGAAGGGACCGACGCCCGAGCTTACCAAGAGCACAGGACGGCGCCCAAACCCCCAAAAGACGCCACACACCCCCGGACGTAAGAACAGGGAGAAAAGAGCAGAGCAGCAAGGGACAGAAGGGGAAAGGAGCAGGGAGAGCGCCACAACGGTGAGGGAGGGAAGAGATGCGGCCATGGGTGTCCCCATATAGTTGTCTGCGCGGTCCCTCAGCCAACACGACCGCAAACAGGGCCTCCTCCTGCGCCACGCCCAGGGAGAGGACGCCCTCCGCACGCCCCACCACCCACGCCCCGGTAAGCGCCTCACTTTCTCGCGGGTGGAGGGCGGGGAGCAATGGGCCCCCAACCGCCAACCCCGCTGCACCGCCTCTTGCCCCCGCCCGCCACGCTCGCTGGCCGGCCCCGAGGGCGGCCAGCTCCGGCCGGCTCCGGCCCCGAGGGGGACCCGCGCCCGCCTCGCCGCGTTCCAGGCCAGCCCAGCACGCTCGGCAGGGGTGGGGAGAGGGCCGCGCGTTGGCGGGCCAGGGCAGCGGGGACCGCCGCGGCCACGGCTTGCCGCCTCCGCCGCCGCCCGCCGACACCCAAATGAAGGTGGACCACCCTGTAGTTGTCGGCGCGGACCGACTCAGCCCACACGACCGCGGGGCAGGGGCCGCTCGGCCCCGGGGGCCACGGAAGGCAGCCCCTCCGACGGCCCCGGCAGCCAGGACCCCCCCCAAAGCCTGCCCCGCTTTCGGGGACGGGAGCCGGAGAGGCAGGGGCTTCCTCGCGGCGGCGGGGGCCACGCCCGCGCCCGCCGCCTCCGGCTCAGGGGGGCAGGAGGGCAGGAGAGCCCAAGCCGCCCGCTCGGGGGGCGAGGCCCAACCAGCAGGCTGCCCCCGCACCGCCCGCGCAAGGCCCCCGACCGTCCCCGACGGCGAACTCGCCGCCCATCCGCCTGCAGCCGCCGAAGGTGGTCCCCCCTATAGTTGTCGGCAAGGGCCCTCAGCCCACACGACCGCGGGCAGGGGCCGCTCGGCCCCGGGGGCCACGGAAGGCAGCCCCTCCGACGGCCCCGGCAGCCGGGACCCCCCCAAAGCCTGCCCCGCTTTCGGGGACGGCAGCCGGAGAGGCAGGGGCTTCCTCGCAGCGGCGGGGGCCACGCCCGCGCCCGCCGCCTCCGGCTCCGCCCTCGGCCCGAGAGAGCGCAGGGGGCAGGAGAGCCCAAGCCGCCCGCTCGGGGGGCGAGGCCCAACCAGAAGGCGGCCCCCGCACCGCCCGCGCAAGGCCCCCAACCGGCCCCGACGGCGAGCTCGCCGCCCATCCGCCTGCAGCCGCCGAAGGTGGTCCCCCCTATAGTTGTCGGCACGGGCCCTCAGCCCACACGACCGCGGGCAGGGGCCGCTCGGCCCCGGGGACCAGGGAAGGCAGCCCCTCCGACGGCTCCGGCAGCCAGGACCCCCCGCTTTCGGGGACGGCAGCCGGAGAGGCAGGGGCTTCCTCGCAGCGGCGGGGACTACGCCCGCGCCCGCCGCCTCCGCCCCCGGCTCGAGAGGGCGCAGGGGACGAGGCCCAACCAGCAGGGCGCCACCGCACCGCCCGCGCAAGGCTCCCGCCCGGTCCCGACGGCGAGCTCGACGCGGGGCTCGCCACCCGCCCGCCCGCAGCCGAAGGTGGCCCCCCCTATAGTTGTCGGCGCAGGCCCTCAGCCATCATGACCGCGCCCAGGGCCCGCCCTCGGCCGCCCGCCAGTGAAAAACGGCCCCTTCGGTGGGCGATCCCGGCAGGACCGCGCCCGTCCCCTACGCCGCCGCCCACGGCCCGCGAGGGCGCAGGGGGCCGAAGGGGGAAAGCCCAGCCAGCCCCTGCCCGAGGAAGACGAGGCAGACTGACAGGCAGGTCCAGCCACCGGCCCGCCGCCCTCGGCCCGAGAGGGCGCGGGGGACGAAGGGGAAAGGGGAAAGGAAGCCCAAGACGCCAAACCGGGGGCGGGAGGGCCGGCCCCGACGGCGGCCGCAGCAGCAGCGGGCTCGAGGCGGGGGTCGCCCCCCGCCGCCCGCAGCCGAGGCAGTCCCCCTGTCGTTGTCGGCGCAGGCCCTCAGCCACCACGACCGCGCCCAGGGCCCGCCCTTGCCCGTCCGGCCGGGGCAAGGCCCCGTCGGGGGTGCGGTAGGGCCACGCCCGAATCCCACGCCACCGCCCTCGGCCCGAGAGGGCGCCAGGGGCCGATGGGGGTAAGCCCGAGCCAACCCCTGTTCTAAGGAAGACGAGGCAGGCAAGCCAGGCCAGGCCAGGGCCCGCCGCCCTCGGCCTGAGAGGGCACGGGGGATCCGAAGGGTAGGGAAAAGCCCAAGCCGTCCCCTGGCCAGCCAAGGAAGACGTGGCTGGCAGGCCAACCAAGGAGGCGCCGCAGCCACCGCAGCCCCCAGGCCCACAATCTCCTCTCCACCCCCCTAGGCTGAACGGCCTCGCTGGGCAGGCCGCCACGCCGCCCGCCCGCTCAGGCCAGGCGGCGGCACGGGGGAACGGACCGAGTGGGAGACGCGCGGCCGCCGCCGCCGCCGCCACACAGCAGGCCAAGGGTGGCGCTCGGCTCCGGCGGCCCGCGCTCCCAGCCCCGCCCGGCAGCCCGCCCCGCCACCCGCGGCCCCGCACCCAACCGCCTCTCCCTATAGTTGGCGGCGCAGGCCCGCAGCCAACACGACCAGAGACAGGGCCTTCCATCCGTCCGGCAGGAGCGGGAGCCTGGCGGGCGCTAGGGGGGACTGCCCCGGCGTTGCGGTCGTGATGTGGGTTGCCTGGGGGGGGGGGGATGATGGAGGGGGCACCGAACCACCACTCGCCCCCCACCCAAACGTTCCTCTTGTAATGGGCGGGGCTCCTGTCGCGACGTGGCGACGTTGTTAATAGCACAATGTAATTCACGAAAAATGGTGTTCATTTTTTAAGAAAATCATCTGAATTATTGTGGTGCTTGTGGCAATTATTACTTTATTTCCGTACATCTGGCAACGAGTGCATTGTTGACGTGCATCTTCCCCAATTGTTGATCAACCGTTGTTCGGATTAATTTAATTCCAAATTCCACTTTCATGGTTCAATATGAAATAAGATTATAAACACATGAGTTTATTTGATTTATTTGAAGTGATATATATATATATATATATATATATATATATATATATATATATATATATATATATATATATAAAATCGGAGAAAGACCATTAGAGGGAAAATTCAGGAAAACCACTGCAAGCACGACATGTTGGTCACGTGTTCCTCGTCACTGTTTCCTCTGAAGTTTCCTGAAAAAACGAGCTGTGATCATGGATTAACGACAACAGAGAAAACATAAACAAAAGAGACATTCCATTACTAGGAATAACAACAACAGCAAGAATAGATAATAATATCACTATCAACCATAATGGCATAATTGTTTATATTGATAATAACAACCGTAATGATTACAACTAATGGTTTCCTACTCTACTCACAGCCTCCGAAGCCTCCGCCAAAGCCTCCTCCGCCTGAAAAAAATGTCAATTTCTCGTAAAATGTAAAATATTTTCAACAATGCAGCGTGAAGATGAGAATTTCTGCGAATATATATTTATTTTCATTATTACAAATGTGTATTTTTGTGTTTCATTCGATGTTTTCATTTTAGTTCGTTAGAAAGTTTTTTCCCTTTATATAATTATGCGTTTTGGGGAAAAA
>NC_091576.1:3622300-3624800 GCF_042767895.1 Penaeus vannamei
ACACTGGCCGGGTGGCACGGGGACTGGTTACCCCGGCGGCCCCCGGTCGGCATCGTGGCGCGAGCCCGCGACCTTTGCTGTGCCAGGTTCGGGGGGAGGGAAATTCGAGGAAGGGACCGACGCCCGAGCTTACCAGGAGCACAGGACGGCGCCCAAACCCCCAAAAGACACCACACACACCCGGACGTAAGAACAGGGAGAAAAGAGCAGAGCAGCAAGGGACAGAAGGGGAAAGGAGCAGGGAGAGCGCCGCAACGGTGAGGGAGGGCCATGGGTGTCCCCCTATAGTTGTGGGCGCGGTCCCTCAGCCAACACGACCGCAAACAGGGGCCCATCCTGCGCCACGCCCAGGGAGAGGACGCCCTCCGCACGCCCCACCACCCACGCCCCGGTAAACGCCTCACTTTCTCGCGGGTGGAGGGCGGGGAGCAACGGGCCCCCAACCGCCAACCCCGCTGCACCGCCTCTTACCCCCGCCCGCCACGCTCGCCGGCCGGCTCCGGCCCCGAGGGGGAACCGCGCCCGCCTCGCCGCGTTCCAGCCCAGCCCAGCATGCTCGGCAGGGGTGGGGAGAGGGCCGCGCGTTGACGGGCCAGGGCAGCGGGGACCGCCGCGGCCACGGCTTGCCGCCTCCGCCGCCGCCGCCCGCTGACACCCAAATGAAGGTGGACCACCCTGTAGTTGTCGGCGCGGGCCGACTCAGCCCACACGACCGCGGGGCAAGGGCCGCTCGGCCCCGGGGGCCAGGGAAGGCAGCCCCTCCGACGGCCCCGGCAGCCAGGACTTCCCCAAAGCCTGCCCCGCTTTCGGGGACGGGAGCCGGAGAGGCAGGGGCTTCCTCGCGGCGGCGGGGGCCACGCCCGCGCCCGCCGCCGCCGGCTCCGCCCTCAGCCCGAAAGAGCGCAGGGGGCAGGAGAGCCCATGCCGCCCGCTCGGGGGGCGAGGCCCAACCAAAAGGCGGCCCCCGCACCGCCCGCGCAAGGCCCCCGCCCGGCCCCGACGGCGAGCTCGCCGCCCGTCCGCCTGCAGCCGCCGAAGGTGGTCCCCCCTATAATTGTCGGCACGGGCCCTCAGCCCACACGACCGCGGGCAGGGGCCGCTCGGCCCCGGGGGCCAGGGAAGGCAGCCCCTCCGACGGCCCCGGCAGCCAGGACCCCTGCAAAGCCTTCCCCGCTTTCGGGGAGGGGAGCCGGAGAGGCAGGGGCTTCTTCGCGGCGGCGGGGGCCACGCCCGGGCCCGCCGCCGCCGCCTCCGCCCCCGGCCCGAGAGGGCGCAGGGGGCGAGGCCCGACCAGCAGGTGCCCCCGCACCGCCCGCGATAGGCCCCCGCCCAGTCCCGACGGCGAGCTCGACGCGGGGCTCGCCGCCCGCCCGCCTGCAGCCGAAGGTGGCCCCCCCTATAGTTGTCGGCGCAGGCCCTCGGCCACCACGATCGCGCCCAGGGCCCTCCCTCGGCCGCCCGCTAGGGAAAAACGGTCCCTTCGGGGGGCAATCCCGGCAGGGCCGCGCCCGTCCCCTACACCGCTGCCCACGGCCCGCGAGGGCGCAGGGGGCCGAAGGGGGAAAGCCCGAGCCAGCCCCTGCCCGAGGAAGACGAGGCAGACTGACAGGCAGGTCCAGCCACCGGCCCGCCGCCCTCAGCCTAAGAGGGCGCGGGGGACGAAGGGGAAAGGAAGCCCAAGCCGCCAAACCGGGGGCGGGCGGGCCCTGTACCGCCGGTGCGGGAGGGCAGGCCGGCCCCGACGGCGGCCGCAGCAGCAGCGGGCTCGAGGGGGTCGCCCCCCGCCGCCCGCAGCCGAGGCAGTCCCCCTGTCGTTGTCGGCGCAGGCCCTCAGCCACCACCACCGCGCCCAGGGCCCGCCCTTGCCCGTCCGGCCGGGGCAAGGCCCCGTCGGGGGTGCGGCAGGGCCACGCCCGAATCCCACGCCACCGCCCTCGGCCCGAGAGTGTGCCAGGGGCCGATGGGGGTAAGCCCGAGCCAACCCCTGTTCTAAGGAAGACGAGGCAGGCGGACCAGGCCAGGCCAGGGCCTGCCGCCCTCGGCCCGAGAGGGCGCGGGGGGGGGGGGGGGGGGAAGGGGTAGGGAAAAGCCGTCCCCTGGCCAGCCAAGGAAGAAGTGGCTGGCAGGCCAACCAAGGAGGCGCCGCCGCCACCGCAGCCCCCAGGCCCACAATCTCCTCTCCACCCCCTTAGGCTGAACGGCCTCGCTGGGCAGGCTGCCGCGCCGCCCGCCCGCTCAGGCCAGGCGGCGGCACGGGGGGAACGGACCGAGTGGGAGACGCGCGGCCGCCGCCGCCGCCGCCACACAGCAGGCCAAGGGCGGCGCTCGGCTCCGGCGGCCCGCGCTCCCAGCCCCGCCCGGCAGCCCGCCCCGCTACCCGCGGCCCCGCACCCAACCGCCTCTCCCTATAGTTGGCGGCGCAGGCCCGCAGCCAACACGACCAGAGACAGGGCCTTCCATCCGTCCGGCAGGAGCGGGAGCCTGGCGGACGCTAGGGGGG
>NC_091576.1:3629800-3634079 GCF_042767895.1 Penaeus vannamei
AGTACTAGCAGCAAGCGCCACGTGTCGGAAACCGAAACCAGTGGGATGTCAGGGTAAGGATAAGGATGAGGGTCATCGCTATGGCAGGGATATGGTATGAGTGAGGGTGAGGGGTGAGGGGTGAGGTGGTGTCACAAGCGTCAGGAGACGAGGTGAAGGTATTTAAAAACGGGGATAAGCGAGGGCAGTACCTGGGGGAGATTACTTTATTAGTGAGATTAAAAAGGTACAGGACAACAAAAACCAAACAACAACAAAACTAAACAGACAGAAAAAGAGAACACAAAAACTGAACACTGAAAAGCTGAACAAAACGAGTGGCTAGGGGAAGGGGAAAATTTGAAAGGAATGAGTAGAAGGTGGCTTCAAAGTGATGCTGCAGAACCCGAAAACTGCATTTCCTGTCCCATGCCAAAGAAAGAGATCACGGCCTAAACCTGATCTCCTGCCGGAACGAAGGATGGAGGGTGAGTCCATCCAGCCAGTGGTGAGTCAAGCACGGAGTTTGTTGGTCTGTCTACAGGCCAACTCACCCCACAGGATGTTAAGGAGGAAGCGAGAGGCTTCCTCGCGGAGTTCAGACGTGTAATAGATCGGTCACGACCCACTACAGGGAACCGTCTGAGTGCTTTATTCCATCAGAACAAGCTGGAGTTGTTTGTTGTTAGTGAGAGTAAAATGTTTGTGTGTGAAGGAGAGAGTTTTTGTTTTGTTTAGATGCAGCTCGTGCGTGGGATTGCGCGTCTAGATCGACCTAGCCAACACGGGGTCCTCCACCGGGGTGGAAGAACTCGCGTCGGCTCGGTCGGTCGTCAGTTAGCCACTCAAGGTACACCCATTCTACCTAGGTGTACCTTGCGTGGCGTTACCTGAGCCCTGTAGCGGCTCCGCGATCGATGCGCGATCGACGGCTCCTCGAGGTCATGTAGGGAGTCCTGTGAACCGACGCGGAAGTCCTGGGAATCGGCGGACCAATTCCCGATGCTTCCGCGCTGTCCCAGGGGTCCCCTGGCAGGGAGCATGGCTCCAGCCGAGAGCCCAAGCCCGGCCTCGAGAACGCTCTCGACATCGATGTCGGAGTCGCTACTGTCGTCGTCGAGAATGGTGTCATCCAATCTGCGACGACGAGCTTCGGGGGCAGGAGGATCCTTCTTGTCTTTTTTGGTGTGCATGGATGGTGGTGTGGTTTGTTTGCGTTTGTGATCGGTGGTATTTGTAGTTTGGCGTGCCTGTGCAGTTTCTTTTTGTCTTCGTTGTGGCTGAGGTTGCAAAACGAGGTGTCGATGTTGTGAGGAAGAATGAGGCTCTGGGTGAGTGTCTGTCACCTCATTTCCTGTGGTTTCTGTGTTTGTTGTGGCGTACTCAGGGATGCAAAGGTTTTCGTCTTCAAAGATTTCCTCAGGGACAATAATGCTGGGGAAGCCGTTTCTCTGTAGCATGATAGGGACAATGTTTGCGAATCTTTTTGCGTTGTATTTAGCAGCAATGAGACTTACGTGTAAGATGGCTTCGATTTTTTGGGTTTGTGTTCGGTGTGAGAGTGCTTGTTGGGGGTTGTGTGGGCAGAATTGTCCGAGGGGAAGTCGTGGGTCGAATGGGTGTACTGGTCTGAGCAGGTCGTGTGGCAGCTGTTGTTGCGTAGGAAGATACAGTGTTTGTGTCTTGGCGGAGCTCAGCTCGTTTTGCCTTAAGTATTTCCTTCCGTTTAGGGCAGGATCCACTAACTGCGACATGCGATCCCTCGCAGTTGCAGCATTTGATGCTTTCAGTGCCCCTGGCGAAGAAATGACCGTCGCCGGCGCACCGAGAGCATCTCTGGGGGTGTGTGCACTGGTGTTTTTTGTGGTGGAAGCGGTAGCAGTTTAGGCATTGGTCGATGTGAATAAAGCACTCGGGTTCCAGGTTGTAGGTGGGGACCGATGTATTAAACATCATGAGTCCCCGAGAGAGAAGTTTCTGGGCTTCCTCGGGGGATGAGACGCGAATCTTGACGATTCGCGACTCGGGTGGCTTATAGACGTCGAGAACAGTGACACCGTTCTTGACGGAAACCTCCTGGCAGATGGACTCGCACGATCGTGGGGGGATCGTCTTGTCGATCTTTTTGGCCACGATCGTACATTTAGCCTTCATCTCGGGGGAGGGAACAGGTGAGAAGCCGTGGTCTTTTAACTTTCTTTGGCCGTCGGCCGAAAGAAATGGGGTCAGGTGTTCAGGTTTGGCAACTGTCACTTTGAAGCCATTATGGACCTTAAAGAGGTGTGTGACTGCCACCTCAGTGATGATGAAGATGTTCTGGAGAGCCTCCTCGCAAGAGATAGGCTCCCCAGAATACGCTAATTTGATAACGTGACCCATAGGGTTACGCCATAGCGAGGGTGATGGATGATGGGTAGAGGGGAGGCTAGCAGAGCTAATTCAACTGGACGATGAAAGGGTGGAATTGGTATCAAAAAACGGTGAAGCACACAGGGTAGCCAACAGTCTCTATATGGGAAGGCCGGTCGGGGTCGGAACCCTGCCGAACGGGCGTGAGCCCTTATGTGTTCGGCCGAACACTTCGCAGCGAAACTATTGGCTGCCACTGTGCGTCGTGCTTTTAATTACTCGCACATCAAGGCTGTAATTAAAGGCACTAGCCCAAAGCAGGTATTGCGTAACTGCACCCAAAGCAGTTACACCAAGAGCCAATCGTCTTGTTCGTCGTGGGGGTGTCAAATCTCTTTATTTCATCCACGATGACAAGCACGAAAAACCTTGGACCTCAAGATCCAGGTAAGCCCTCAAAAACCCCCAAATCTTTTCACATTTTTAACCTCTCCCACAGGCGTGGTACTGAAAAATAGGTGAACCCGGGGTGGCAACACTCCACTGGCCGCGAGGTGGCGACATTTTGCCTTGTATTTCTGCATGGAACAATTGGGGAGACTATTGAAAATTGGCATCATCTCCCTTGCATCCTCCTCTTCGAGAAGCCACGGACTTCGGCCGTCCATCCTTCGCCGAAGCCTAAAGAACGAACTGTTTATCCCTGCCAGCGAGGAGGATGCTCGCGCGCGCGGCGTGTTGCCACACCAGCACCTTTTTATTATTATTTTAAGAAACCTATTTTGTATGATTTTTTTTTGGCACCTTTCTCACCTCCTACATCACGACCTCAGATGGATTTTAACCCTCAGTAGGCTTTATTTAAACATATTTATTATTTTATTTCAATTTTAATAATGAAAGAGAACCCAATTCATTTTATTTGTTTAGTCTTATTTTATTTCTCATCATCTTAATGGGTTGCTTTTAATTATTTTTATTTTCTACTTTTAATTCATCAGATTTTACATATGGCCATAACTGATACGATGGTTCTTTTAACGTAAAGTTTTTATTTCGATTTCATTAGTTAATTATATTTTTATCAAATGCTATTCTAGAAGTATTTCCTTTTTATAGTTTTATTGTATTTTAACATGAATTTTATTAATTTAGTATCAGAGGAAAACCCTGATTTTAGCTTACTCCCGCGTAGGAACTGACGTGGGAGGTCAAACAGACAAACTCAGGGGATTCGAGGGTTGGTCGTGACTCTGACTGCTAGTGAGGGAACCCCGGAACTGGCATTCCCCTTTTTCCTAAAGATAAGTGGTTGTGGAGGTACCTGACTATAGGAGGTGAGAGAAGTTTGCTAAGTTATTTGTTCGGCGAAGTGACCTAATGATCTCGGTGCCAGTCCATTTATGGTTTTATTCCTTTTGTGATTATACCAGTGCTCTTTTTAAATTATTTTACCGTCCAATGTGTTGATTTTATTATTCGGTGTTTTATCTTTTGTTCAGTGTTCTATCTTTTGTTCAGTATTTTATCTTTTGTTCAGTGTTTTATCTTTTCTTCAGTGTTTTATCTTTTGTTCAGTATTTTATCTCTTGTTCAGTGTTTTATCTTTTGTTCAGTATTTTATCTCTTGTTCAGTGTTTTATCTTTTGTTCAGTGTTTTATTGTCGTTTTATTGTTCAGTTTTATTGCCGTTTTATTGTTCAGTTTTATTGCCGTTTTATTGTTCAGTTTTAATGTCGTTTTATTGTTCAGTTTTATTGCCGTTTTATTGTTCAGTTTTATTGCCGTTTTATTGTTCAGTTTTAATGTCGTTTTATTGTCTTAAAAGTCTTTTATCATTTTAATAAATAATTTTACGCATGATGAGTTTCCCCCTAAACCTGTGATGGGAAAAGAGTATCAGTAGAAATCATAATTAATGACAGTTGATTACTTTATTAAATGCGTTGGA
>NC_091576.1:3634579-3642079 GCF_042767895.1 Penaeus vannamei
GTCACGGAGGAGGCAACGGAGGTCACCATGGAGGTCATGGCGGAGGAGGCTTAGGCGGAGCCTTCGGAGGCGGTGGAGGACTGGGAGGTGAGTACTCCGAGGGAGGTGGCGTGCGGAAGACTCCTTGAACTCCTCTTCAGGCGGCGGAACCACTTCCTCCTTTCTCCTCCTCGTACCGGTTCCTCTGGCGCTGGCCTGCAGCCTTCTTCTCTGGCTTGCATTTGCAATATTTTTGCAATCATCGGCATTGGTTATGATTGACATGTATGGAGTGGAATTTCCTTCTACGTGTTAGTTTACCTGATGTATATATATATATATATATATATATATATATATATATATATATATATATATATATATATATATATATATATATATATATATATATATATGTGCATATATACATACATATATACATACATACATATATATATATATATATATATATATATATATATATATATATATATATATATATATATATATATATATATATATATATATATATATATATATATATATAATATATATATATATATATATGTGTGTGTGTGTGTGTGTGTGTGTGTGTGTGTGTGTGTGTGTGTGTGTGTGTGTGTGTGTGTGCGTGCGTGTACTCGCACGTCTTTGTTTGATTTGATTATTGTGTCCGTTAGAGAGAGGAAAAAGTCTTGCATAACCCGCAAAGACCACATGCAGACTGCACGCTGAAAATCATATTTATTTATTATTTTTTCCCCAAAATGCATTATTATATAAAGGGAAAAAACTATCTAACGAACTAAAATGAAAACATCTAATGAAACACTAAAATACACATTTGTAATGAAAATAAATATATATTCGCAGAAATTCTCATCTTCACGCTGCATTGTTGAAAATATTTTACATTTTGCGAGAAATTGACATTTTTTTCAGGCGGAGGAGGCTTTGGCGGAGGCTTCGGAGGCTGTGAGTAGAGTAGGAAACCATTAGTTGTAATCATTTCGGTTGTTATTATCAATATAATCAATAATGCCATTATGGTTGATAGTGATATTATCATCTATTCTTGCTGTTGTTGTTATTCCTAGTAATGGAATGTTACTTTTGTTTATGTTTTCTCTGTTGTCGTTAATCCATGATCACAGCTCGTTTTTTTCAGGAAACTTCAGAGGAAACAGTGACGAGGAACACGTGACCAACATGTCGTGCTTGCAGTGGTTTTCCTGAATTTTCCCTCTAATGGTCTTTCTCCGATTTTTTTTTCTTTTTTATATATCACTTCAAATAAATCAAATAAACTCATGTGTTTTTAATCTTATTTCATATTGCACCATGAAAGTGGAATTTGGAATTAAATTAATCCGAACAACGGTTGATCAACAATTGGGGAAGATGCACGTCAACAATGCACTCGTTGCCAGATGTACGGAAATAAAGTAATAATTGCCACAAGCACCACAATAATTCAGATGATTTTCTTAAAAAATGAACACCATTTTTCGTGAATTACATTGTGCTATTAACAACGTCGCCACGTCGCGACAGGAGCCCCGCCCAGTACGAGACGAACGGTGGGGTGGGGGGCGAGTGGTGGTTCGGTGACCCCCTCCATTATCCCCCCCCCCCGGTAACCCACATCACGACCGCCCCGCCGGGGGCAGTCCCCCCTAGCGCCCGCCAGGCTCCCGCTCCTGCCGGACGGATGGAAGGCCCTGTCTCTGGTCGTGTTGCCTGCGGGCCTGCGCCGCCAACTATAGGGAGAGGCGGTTGGGTGCGGGGCCGCGGGTAGCGGGGCGGGCTGCCGGGCGGGGCTGGAAGCGCGGGCCGCCGGAGCCGAGCGCCACCCTTGGCCTGCTGTGTGGCGGCGGCGGCGGCGGCCGCGCGTCTCCCACTCGGTCCGTTCCCCCGTGCCGCCGCCTGGCCTGAGCGGGCGGGCGGCGCGGCGGCCTGCCCAGCGAGGCCGTTCAGCCTAGGGGGGTGGAGAGGAGATTGTGGGCCTGGGGGCTGCGGTGGCGGCGGCGCCTCCTGGGTTGGCCTGCCAGCCACGTCTTCCTTGGCTGGCCAGGGGACGGCTTGGGCTTTTCCCTACCCCTTCGGCCCCCTCGTGCCCTCTCAGGCCGAGGGCGGCGGGCCCTGGCCTGGCCTGGCCTGCCTGCCTCGTCTTCCTTAGAACAGGGGTTGGCTCGGGCTTACCCCCATCGGCCCCTGGCGCCCTCTCGGGCCAAGTGCGGTGGCCTGGGATTCGGGCGTGGCCCTGCCGCACCCCCGACGGGGCGTTGCCCCAGCCGGACGGGCAAGGGCGGGCCCTGGGCGCGGTCGTGGTGGCTGAGGGCCTGCGCCGACAACGACAGGGGGACTGCCTCGGCTGCGGGCGGCGGGGGGCGACCCCCGCCTCGAGCCCGCTGCTGCTGCGGCCGCCGTCGGGGCCGGCCCTCCCGCCCCCGGTTTGGTGGCTTGGGCTTCCTTTCCCCTTTCCCCTTCGTCCCCCGCGCCCTCTCGGGCCGAGGGCGGCGGGCCGGTGGCTTCACCTGCCTGTCAGTCTGCCTCGTCTTCCTCGGGCAGGGGCTGGCTGGGCTTTCCCCATTCGGCCCCCTGCGCCCTCGCGGGCCGTGGGCGGCGGCGTAGGGGACGGGCGCGGCCCTGCCGGGATCGCCCACCGAAGGGGCCATTTTTCCCTGGCTGGCGGCCGATGGCGGGCCCTGGGCGCGGTCGTGGTGGCTGAGGGCCTGCGCCGACAACTATAGGGGGGGCCACCTTCGGCTGCGGGCGGGCGGGAGGCGAGCCCCGCGTCGAATTCGCCGTCGGGACCGGGCGGGAGCCTTGCGCGGGCGGTGCGGTGGCCCCCTGCTGGTTGGGCCTCGCCCCCTGCGCCCTCTCGAGCCGGGGGCGGAGGCGGCGGGCGCGGGCGTGGCCCCCGCCGCTGCGAGGAAGCCCCTGCCTCTCCGGCTGCCGTCCCCGAAAGCGGGGCAGGCTTTAGGGGGGTCCTGGCTGCCGGGGCCGTCGGAGGGGCTGCCTTCCCTGGCCCCCGGGGCCGAGCGGCCCCTGCCCCGCGGTCGTGTGGGCTGAGTCGGTCCGCGCCGACAACTACAGGGTGGTCCACCTTCATTTGGGTGTCGGCGGGCGGCGGCGGCGGCAAGCCGTGGCCGCGGCGGTCCCCGCTGCCCTGGCCCGCCAACGCGCGGCCCTCTCCCCACCCCTGCCGAGCGTGCTGGGCTGGGCTGGAACGCGGCGAGGCGGGCGCGGGTCCCCCTCGGGGCCGGAGCCGGCCGGAGCTGGCCGCCCTCGGGGCCGGCCAGCGAGCGTGGCGGGCGGGGGCAAGAGGCGGTGCAGCGGGGTTGGCGGTTGGGGGCCCGTTGCTCCCCGCCCTCCACCCGCGAGAAAGTGAGGCGCTTACCGGGGCGTGGGTGGTGGGGCGTGCGGAGGGCGTCCTCTCCCTGGGCGTGGCGCAGGAGGAGGCCCTGTTTGCGGTCGTGTTGGCTGAGGGACCGCGCCCACAACTATATGGGGACACCCATGGCCGCATCTCTTCCCTCCCTCACCGTTGCGGCGCTCTCCCTGCTCCTTTCCCCTTCTGTCCTTTGCTGCTCTGCTCTTTTCTCCCTGTTCTTACGTCCGAGGGTGTGTGGTGTCTTTTGGGGGTTTGGGCGCCGTCCTGTGCTCTTGGTAAGCTCGGGCGTCGGTCCCTTCCTCGAATTTCCCTCCCCCCCTCCCGAACCTGGCACAGCAAAGGTCGCGGGCTCGCGCCACGATGCCGACCGGGGGCCGCCGGGGTAACCAGTCCCCGTGCCACCCCCGCCAGTGTCGGCTGTGGTCCTGCCCTTCACACAGGCGACCGCCCCTCTCTTGACGTTCGGACTGGTTTCCGAGTGCCGCCCCACTTTTGCGGCCTTCCCCTCGCGACGGCTGAGCCCCTTGCGGTTCTTCTCCCCTCGGCCATGTTTCGCCGGTAGCGCGGAGTTAAATCCCGGGTGTGCACACCCTTGCGGCGAGAAAGGAAGAAACCCCCGGCAATCCCACGCCCCTCCTCCTGCGGAGCCCACGGGTGAGGCAGGTTGAAAATGAGACTGGGCCAGCGAGAGTACCTCCCCTCCCCCTAGCCACGGGCTTGGCTCGCTCGCCTCCTGCCGGCTCCCGTTTGTGTTTGCTTGCTTGCTTGCTTGCCTCCGGAGCCGAGCCTTGCAGCGCGAATTGCGGCCAGGGCCCCATTGCGTGTGGTGTTCTTTGGGGGGGTTGGAGTCGTATGTTGTTTTGTCTGCGGCCCGTTGCTGCGACGGAGAGCGGAGGAAACAGGAGGAGGAGGAGAAGGCGGAGAGGCGGTGAGCAAAGGCGTGGTGGCCTTTAGCTTTGCACAGCTCAAGGGTGCGGAGCGGGATTGCCGGAAGCAGGCGTGTGTGTGGGTGAGCAGCCTTGACAGCTGTGAGCCTGTGCCCCACTGCCTTGGCAGCCCGCCTGTCCCGGCCGGCCGGCTGGCCTGCCTGCGCCGCGCCCGTCTCCCCCCCCTCTGTCCTCCTCGTCGCTGCACGACCACGATGGCGATAGAGAGAAAAGGGGCTCGCGCCCGGGAGGGAGCTCGCCGCGGCCGTTGTTCGTCGTTGGGCGTTTCCGGGGGGGTTTTGCCATATGAAAAGCCAAAGTAACAATAACTGGGGAGGTCGAGAGAGAAGTGAGAGGAAGAAGGCAGGCAGGAAGGAAAGACCGCAGCGGAAGAGAGGCGGCGGCGGCAGTGTCCCCCGTAAGGGGGCAGCGCAGCCCATTGTGGCTGCTGCTGCCGCCCCCCGCTCGAGAAAGCTGCTATCGTCTCCCTCCTCCTCCTCCTTCTTCTTCTTCTTCCATGTCCTCCTCCTCCTAATGTTGTTCATATGACGACCACGCTAGTGTGCGTTGTTGCTTCTACCTGCTTGACCCTGCCAGTAGTCATATGCTTGTCTCAAAGATTAAGCCATGCATGTGTAAGTACAGGCCGACTTAAGGCGAAACCGCGGACGACTCATTAAATCAGATAGAACTCATTGGATCTCTGCTGAACCGCAATACTTGGATAACTGTGGAATTTTCAGAGGGATATTTGTGAAACATCTTTGTGAAAAATAGTTCAAATAAATATCATAATATATTTGGCTTCAAAGAATGATTTTGAAAAGTTGCGAAAAGAAAAGAAAAACGAAAGAAAAGAAAAGAAAAAAGAAAACGACATTCATTTTGATATTTCATTGGATCACTATCTATGAGGTCATCAAATCTTCACTGAAGAGTTTACATTTTTTTTTTTCCCTACAAGATATTTCTACTAGAGGTAAGGCCAACAATATGACTGGATTTGCAGTAATAAAATCTGGTTCTCAATCAAAGATAACAGGTTCATGGACATAAATGCACACATATAATAGTTATCAAAGAGAGCGCATTTGTACGGTAAATGAAGAATGAAATTTCCTTATATATTAGACAAAACGGGAGAAATTCAAAAATCCTAAAGCATCGTAACTTTTTTTTCTTTTCTTTTCTTTACCAATTCCACGTTTCATAATTGATAATGAGAATTAGATCAAATGCATCATTTCAAACTCAATAATAATAGATTTTCATCCAGCCACATTTTCTTCTCTATAGGGTCTTCGAAAATAAGTGACTATCGCATTTTTCTTCTAATTTGTATTACATGGCACGGATCAAGTCAATGTGATCTTGTATTTTAGAAAATGAACTAATGCTTACTGATTCACTATTTCATCGTTTTCCTTATGTGTATACGTACCATATTCTTTTGTGAGGAATCAGATCCGTACCTGACTCAAAAATTATGAAATAGTCAATCAGTAAGCATTAGACCATTTTCTTCCGTCCAAAATACCCACATTGACTTGATCCGTAGCATAAAATACAAATCAAGAAGGAAAAATCCGACAGCCACTTGTTTTCAAAGATACTATAAAGAAGGAAATGAGACTGAACGAAAAATACATTATTATTGTTTCGAAAGACGTATCTGACCTAATATGGGAGATCGCCAACTTCGGGGCAACTTGGGCAGGATTGAACTCGCCTCCGGTTGCCCATTCCGAGCGATCTCCTTGCTTGTTGCCTTTGACGATGACGAAGCGAAAAGTGGGACGCAGAGAGTAACGTCAGCCGAAAATGCGTTAAATATTATTCATTTGTGCAGAGAGGATTTACCGAGTGTAATTTGCGCGGAAATGGTGGGACTCGACATCTCATTAGATATCGAATGAAATATGGATAACATCCGGGTATGACGTACGCAAAGTTGGTTTAAAGTGTAGGAAAGTTGAATTTCGATTGATTAATTAAACGATTAATTTATGGCTCTTATGACGGCCTTTGGGATGGTGACACTGTCAGCGTCATACGAATGCTTTTAGGATAAATCTGTGACAGTAGGACCGAGTCTGACATCAAATTATTCTTATCAAAGGCAATGAGTACAGTGACTCTACTTGTGCATAAATTTTCGTAAATACATTTATCCTTTTTAATAAAGTTTACATCCTCGTGACTTGTCATTATATACTGTTGAAGGTGAAAGGAGAAATCAGATTGAAAACACAAACCAAATCTTCAGAAAAGTTTTATTTGTCATGCTGGCAAACGGAAGTCGCTGCTGAATCAACCTGATAATAAAAAGAAATTAGTTTAGGTATTCTTTAAATAATCGTTTTATTAGAGTGTGATTGTATGCAGACTAATAAAAGGGGATATTTGTTGGCAGTAAGTACTATAGACAAGAAACTGTCAATTATTTAATTTTAAGAATATTCATATGAACAGTATATGAAAAAGTACTTTCTTACCATGATGACCGTGATGCCCTCCATGATGGCCTCCGTGGTGACCCCCGTGGTGACCCCCGTGGTGACCCCCGTGGTGACCCCCGTGGTGACCCCCGTGGTGACCTCCGCCGAAGCAGCAAGGCAAGGTCTTGGCGGCGGCGAAGGCAAAGGCGAGAGCCAGCAGGAGAAGCAGGGCGAGGAACCGCATCTGCAGCAGACGCGGAAGCAGTCAGGGCGGGGCGATGAGGCCGAGGGACGTGTGGCGAGCCGAGCGGCCGTTCGGACCTCGGCCGTTCGGGAGGGGGGGGGGGGCGGCGCCTGTAGCAAATACCTTATACAATTATGTCTCGCAAGAATGGAAAAGTAGCCACTGCCACCACCCCTTTAATTAACGTATGGGAACGTAGTGTATATGTGAGAAGAATGATAATGTGGAAGACGGATGTGGGGAAAGGAGCGAGAGTGTGTAAATGTTGTATGCGTGTGTGGTGTATATGTATGGTGCGAGATCACAAAGGTTGGTACGCGTGATATGAGCCGAGGAGAGGCGTGTGCGGGGAGAGTCCTCCAACGCAATCAAGCAGATCACCACATTGATGTAATGAACCAAAAAAAAGAAAGAAATAAGACATATCACTAGAGGGAAATGGGCTGTTACTACCCTTCTTAGTATCCTTTTCCAACAATCAAGTTCGGGCGTTGATAAAACGAAACATACTTAAAT
>NC_091576.1:3647079-3649579 GCF_042767895.1 Penaeus vannamei
GCTGCCTTCCGTGGCCCCCGGGGCCGAGCGGCCCCTGCCCCGCGGTCGTGTGGGCTGAGTCGGTCCGCGCCGACAAGTACAGGGTGGTCCACCTTCAGTTGGGTGTCGGCGGGCGGCGACGGCGGCGGCAAGCCGTGGCCGCGGCGGTCCCCGCTGCCCTGGCCCGCCAACGCGCGGCCCTCTCCCCACCCCTGCCGAGCGTGCTGGGCTGGGCTGGAACGCGGCGAGGCGGGCGCGGGTCCCCCTCGGGGCCGGAGCCGGCCGGAGCTGGCCGCCCTCGGGGCCGGCCAGCGAGCGTGGCGCGCGGGGGCAAGAGGCGGTGCAGCGGGGTTGGCGGTTGGGGGCCCGTTGCTCCCCGCCCTCCACCCGCGAGAAAGTGAGGCGCTTACTGGGGCGTGGGTGGTGGGGCGTGCAGAGGGCGTCCTCTCCCTGGGCGTGGCGCAGGAGGAGGCCCTGTTTGCGGTCGTGTTGGCTGAGGGACCGCGCCGACATATGGGGACACCCATGGCCGCATCTCTTCCCTCCCTCACCGTTGTGGCGCTCTCCCTGCTCCTTTCCCCTTCTGTCCCCTGCTGCTCTGCTCTTTTCTCCCTGTTCTTACGTCCGGGGGTGTGTGGTGTCTTTTGGGGGTTTGGGCGCCGTCCTGTGCTCTTGGTAAGCTCGGGCGTCTGTCCCTTCCTCGAATTCCCCCCCCCCCCCCAAACCTGGTACAGCAATGGTCGCGGGCTCGCGCCACGATGCCGACCGGGGGCCGCCGGGGTAACCAGTCCCCGTGCCACCCCCGCCAGTGTCGGCTGTGGTCCTGCCCTTCACACAGGCGACTGCCCCTCTCTTGACGTTCGGAATGGTTTCCGAGTGCCGCCCCCCTTTTGCGGCCTTCACCTCGCGACGGCTGAGCCCCCTGCGGTTCTTCTCCCCTCGGCCACGTTTCGCCGGTAGCGCGGAGTTAGATCCCGGGTGTGCACACCCTTGCGGCGAGAAAGGAAGAAACCCCCGGCAATCCCACGCCCCTCCTCCTGCGGAGCCCACGGGTGAGGCAGGTTGAAAAGGAGACTGGGCCAGCGAGGGTACCTCCCATCCCCCTTGCCACGGTCTTGGCTCGCTCGCCTCCTGCCGGCTCCCGTTTGTGCTTGCTTGCTTGCTTGCCTCCGGAGCCGAGCCTTGCAGCGCGAGTTGAGGCCAGGGCCCCGTTGCGTGTGGCTTTTTTGGGGGGGTTGGAGTCGTATGTAGTTTTGTCTGCGGCCCGTTGCTGCGACGGAGAGCGGAGGAGAGAGGAGGAGGAGGAGGAGGAGGAGAAGGCGGAGAGGCGGTGAGCAAAGGCGTGGTGGCCTTTAGCTTTGCACAACTCGAGGGTGCGGAGCGGGATTGCCGGAAGCAGGCGTGTGTGTGGGTGAGCAGCCTTGACAGCTGTGAGCCAGTGCCCCACTGCCTTGGCAGCCCGCCTGTCCCGGCCGGCCGGCTGGCCTGCCTGCGCCGCGCCCCTCCCCCCCCCTCCCCCCTCTGTCCTCCTCGTCACTGCACGATGGCGATAGAGAGAAAAAGGGCTCGCTCCCGGGAGGGAGCTCGCCGCGGCCGTTGTTCGTCGTTGGGCGTTTCCGGGGGGGTTTTGCCATGTGAAAAGCCAAAGTAACAGTAACCGGAGAGGTCGAGAGAGAAGTGAGAGGAAGAAGGCAGGCAGGAAGGAAAGACTGCAGCGGAAGAGCGGCGGCGGCGGCAGCGCCCCCCGCTCGAGAAAGCTGATATAGTCTCCCTCCTCCTCCTTCTTCTTCTTCTTCCTCCATGTCCTCCTCCTCCTAATGCTGTTCATATGACGACGACGACCACGCTAGTGTGCGTTGTTGCTTCTACCTGCTTGATCCTGCCAGTAGTCATATGCTTGTCTCAAAGATTAAGCCATGCATGTATAAGTACAGGCCGATTTAAGGCGAAACAGCGGACGACTCATTAAATCAGATATAACTCATTGGATCTCTGCTGAACCGCAATGCTTAGATAACTGTGGAATTTTCAGAGGGATATTTGTCATTATCTTAACATCTTTGTGAAAAATAGTTCAAATATATATCATAATAATTTTGGCTTCAAAGAATGATGTTGAAAAGTTGCTTAAAACGACATTCATTTTGATATTTCATTTGATCACTTTCTATGAGGTCATATATATATATATATATATATATATATATATATATATATATATATATATATATATATATATATATATATATATATATATATATAATCAAAAATCCAAAAGCATCGTAACTATTATTATTTTATTTGCCAATTCCACGTTTCATAATTGATAATGATTGATGATAAGTCAGAGAATTACATCAAATGCATCACTTGAAACTCAGTAATAACAGATTTTTCATCCAGCCACATTTTCTTCTCCATAGGGTCTTCGAAAATAAGTGACTATCGCATTTTTTTTCTTATAATTTGTATCATATGGCACGGATCAAATCAATGTGATCTTGTATTTTAACGAAAGAAA
>NC_091576.1:3662079-3668049 GCF_042767895.1 Penaeus vannamei
CCCAGGCTCCCGCTCCTGCCGGACGGATGGAAGGCCCTGTCTCTGGTCGTGTTGCCTGCGGGCCTGCGCCGCCAACTATAGGGAGAGGCGGTTGGGTGCGGGGCCGCGGGTGACGGAGCGGGCTGCCGGGTGGGGCTGGGAGCGCGGGCCGCCGGAGCCAAGCGCCGCCCTTGGCCTGCTGTGTGGCGGCGGCCGCGCGTCTCCCACTCGGTCCGTTCCCCCCGTGCCGCCGCCTGGCCTGAACGGGCGGGCGGCGCGGCGGCCTGCCCAGCGAGGCCGTTCAGCCTAGGGGGGTGGAGAGGAGATTGTGGGCCTGGGGGCTGCGGTGGCGGCGGCGCCTCCTGGGTTGGCCTGCCAGCCACGTCTTCCTTGGCTGGCCAGGGGACGGCTTGGGCTTTACCTTACCCCTTCGGCCCCCCCGCGTCCTCTCTGGCCGAGGGCGGCGGGCCCTGGCCTGGCCTGGCCTGCCTGCCTCGTCTTCCTTAGAACAGGGGTTGGCTCGGGCTTACCCCCATCAGCCCCTGGTGCCCTATCGTGCCGAGGGCGGCGGCGTGTGATTCGGGCGTTGCCCTGCCGCACCCCCGACGGGGCCTTGCCCCGGCCGGACGAGCAAGGGCGGGCGCTGGGCGCGGTCGAGGTGGCTGAGGGCCTGCGCCGACAACGACAGGGGGACTGCCTCGGCTGCGGGCGGCGGGGGGGCGACCCCCGCCTCGAGCCCGCTGCTGCTGCTGCTGCGGCCGCCGTCGGGGCCTGCCCCCCGCCCGCGCCGGCGGTGCAGGGCCCGCCCCGTCCCCGGTTTGATGGCTTGGGCTACCTTTCCCCTTTCCCTTTCGTCCCCCGCGCACTCTCGGGCTGGACCTGCCTGTCAGTCTGCCTCGTCTGCCTCGTCTTTCTCGGGCAGGGGCTGGCTCGGGCTTTCCCCCTTCGGCCCCCCACGCCCTCGCGAGCCGTGGGCGGCGGCGTAGGGGACGGGCGCGACCCTGCCGGGATCGCCCACCGAAGGGGCCGTTTTTCCCTGGCGGGCGGCCGAGGGAGAGCCCTGGGCGAGGTCGTGGTGGCTGAGGGCCTGCGCCGACAACTATAGAGGGGGCCACCTTCGGCTGCGGGCGGGCGGGCGACGAGCCCCGCGTCGAGCTCGCCGTCGGGGCCGGGCGGGGGCCTTGCGCGGGCGGTGCGGAGCCCCCTGCTGGTTGGGCCTCGCCCCCCGGGCGGGCGGCTTGGGCTCTCCTGCCCCCTGCGCCCTCTCGGGCCGGGGGCGGAGGCGGCGGCGGCGGGTGAGGTCGTGGCCCCCGCCGCCGCGAGGAAGCCCCTGCCTCTCCGGCTCCCGTCCCCGAAAGCGGGGCAGGCTTTGGGGGGTCCTGGCTGCCGGGGTCGTCGGAGGGGCTGCCTTCCCTGGCCCCCGGGGCCGAGCGGCCCCTGCCCCGCAGTCGTGTGGGCTTAGTCGGCCCGCGCCGACAACTACAGGGAGGTCCACCTTCATTTGGGTGTCGGCGGACGGCGGCGGCGGCGGCGGGGGCAAGAGGCTGTGCAGCGGGGTTGGCTGTTGGGGGCCCGTTGCTCCCCGCCCTCCACCCGCGAGAAAGTGAGGCGCTTACCGGGGCGTGGGTGGTGGGGCGTGCGGAGGGCGTCCTCTCCCTGGACGTGGCGCAGGAGGAGCCCCTGTTTGCGGTCGTGTTGGCTGAGGGACCGCTCCGACAATTATAGGGGGACACTCATGGCCGCATCTCTTCCCTCCTTCACCGTTGCGGCGCTCTCCCTGCTCCTTTCCCCTTCTGTCCCTTGCTGCTCTGCTCTTTTCTCCCTGTTCTTACGTCCGGGGGTGTGTGGTGTCTTTTGGGGGTTTGGGCGCCGTCCTGTGCTCTTGGTAAGCTCGGGCGTCGGTCCCTTCCCCGAATTTCCCTCCCCCCCGAACCTGCCACAGCAAAGGTCGCGGGCTCGCACCACGATGCCGTCCGGGGGCCGCCGGGGTAACCAGTCCCCGTGCCACCCCCGCCAGTGTCGGCTGTGGTCCTGCCCTTCACACAGGCGACCGCCCCTCTCTTGACGTTCGGAATGGTTTCCGAGTGCCGCCCCCCTTTTGCGGCCTTCCCCTCGCGACGGCTGAGCCCCCTGCGGTTCTTCTCCCCTCGGCCACGTTTCGCCGGTAGCGCGGAGTTAGATCCCGGGTGTGCACACCCTTGCGGCGAGAAAGGAAGAAACCCCCGGCAATCCCACGCCCCTCCTCCTGCAGAGCCCACGAGTGAGGCAGGTTGAAAAGGAGACTGGGCCAGCGAGAGTACCTCCCTTCCCCCTAGCCACGGGCTTGGCTCGCTCGCCTCCTGCCGGCTCCCGTTTGTGCTTGCTTGCTTGCTTCTTTGCTTGCCTCCGGAGCCGAGCCTTGCAGCGCGAGTTGCGGCCAGGGCCCCATTGCTGTGGTGTTCTTTGGGGGGTTTGGAGTCGTATGTAGTTTTGTCTGCGGCCCGTTGCTGCGACGGAGAGCGGAGGAAAGAGGAGGAGGAGGAGAAGGCGGAGAGGCGGTGAGCAAAGGCGTGGTGGCCTTTAGCCTTGCACAGCTCAAGGGTGTGGAGCGGGATTGCCGGAAGCAGGCGTGTGTGTGGGTGAGCAGCCTTGACAGCTGTGAGCCTGTGCCCCACTGCCTTGGCAGCCCGCTTGTCCCGGCCGGCCGGCTGGCCTGCCTGCGCCGAGCCCCTCTCCCCCCCTCTGTCCTCCTCGTCGCTGCACGACCACGATGGCGATAGAGAGAAAAGGGGCTCGCGCCCGGGAGGGAGCTCGCCGCGGCCGTTGTTCTGGTCCGGCGACGCTGTCGTCTTCCTCCCCTGTGTGCGGCGCACCCTGAGTCGAGAGAGAAACGACCCCCAACAACCAGCCATCGAAAAAAGTGCGGCCCCCCCCTTTATTTGAAATGCCCCCCCTCCTTCGTCCCCATTCCTTCCTGGTGTGGCTTCTGGCCGCAGCAGCGGGAGAGCGGGGCGAGAGTCGTCGGGCTGTTCCGGGGGGGTTTTGCCATGTGAAAAGCCAAAGTAACAATGACCGGAAAGGTCGAGAGAGAAGTGAGAGGAAGAAGGCAGGCAGGAAGGAAAGACCGCAGCGGAAGAGCGGCGGCGGCGGCAGTGCCCCCCGTAAGGGGGCAGCGCAGCCCATTGTGGCTGCTGCTGCCGCCCCCCGCTCGAGAAAGCTGCTATCGTCTCCCTCCTCCTCCTTCTTCTTCTTCCATGTCCTCCTCCTCCTAATGTTGTTCATATGACGACGACGACGACCACGCTAGTGTGCGTTGTTGCTTCTACCTGCTTGATCCTGCCAGTAGTCATATGCTTGTCTCAAAGATTAAGCCATGCATGTGTAAGTACAGGCCGACTTAAGGCGAAACCGCGGACGGCTCATTAAATCAGATAGAACTCATTGGATCTCTGCTGAACCGCAATACTTGGATAACTGTGGAATTTTCAGAGGGATATTTGTCATTATCTTAACATCTTTGTGAAAAAAAGTTCAAATAAATATCATAATCATTTGGGCTTCAAAGAATGATTTTGAAAAGTTGCTTAAAACGACATTCATTTTGATATTTCATTGGATCACTTTCTATGAGGTCATCAAATCTTCACTGAAGAGTTTACATTTTTTTCCCTACAAGATATTTCTACTAGAGGTAAGGCCAACAATATGACTGGATTTGCAGTAATAAAATCTGACTCTCAATCAAAGATGACAGGTGCATGGACATAAATATACACATGTAATAGCTATCAAAGAAAGCGCATTTTAACGATAAGCGAAGAATAAAATTTCGTTATCTTTATATATATATATATATATATATATATATATATATATATATATATATATATATATATATATATATATATATATATATATATATATAAAAGACAAAACGGGAGAAACTAAAAAATCCTAAAGCATCGTAACCTTTTTTTTTTTTTTTTTTCTTTACCAATTCCACGTTTCATAATTGATAATGAGAATTAGATCAAATGCATCATTTCAAACTCAATAGTAATAGATTTTCATCCAGCCACATTTTCTTCTCTATAGGGTCTTCGAAAATAAGTGACTATCGCATTTTTCTTCTAATTTGTATTACATGGCACGGATCAAATCAATGTGATCTTGTATTTTAACGAAAGAAAATAAACTAATGCTTACTGATTCACTATTTCATCATTTTTCTTATGTGTATACGTACCATATTCTCTTGTGAGGAATCAGATCCGTACCTGACTCAAAAATTATGAAATAGTGAATCAGTAAACATTAGTTCATTTTCTTCCGTCTAAAATACCCACATTGACTTGATCCGTAGCATAAAATACAAATCAAGAAGGAAAAATCCGACAGCCACTTGTTTTCAAAGATACTATAAAGAAGGAAATGAGACTGAACGAAAAATACATTGTTATTGAGTCTCGAAAGACGTATTTGACCTTATATGGGAGATCGCCAACTTCGGGGCAACTTGGGCAGGATTGAACTCGCCTCCGGTTGCCCATTCCGAGCGATCTCCTTGCTTGTTGCCTTTGACGATGACGAAGCGAAAAGTGGGACGCAGAGAGTAACGTCAGCCGAAAATGCGTTAGATATTATTCATTTGTGCAGAGAGGACTTACCAAGTGTAATTTGCGCGGAAATGGTGGGACTCGACATCTCATTAGATATCGAGTGAAATATGGATAACATCCGGGTATGACGTACGCAAAGTTGGTTTAAAGTGTAGGAAAGTTGAATTTCGATTGATTAATCAAACGATTAATGTATAGATCTCATGACGGCCTTTGGGATGGTGACACTGTCAGCGTCATACGAATGCTTTTAGGATAAATCTGTGACAGGAGGACCGAGTCTGACATCAAATTATTCTTATCAAAGGCAGTTAGTCCAGTGACTCTACTTGTGCATAAATTTTCGTAAATACATTTATCCTCTTAATAAAGTTTACATCCTCGTGACTTGTCATTACATTCTGTTGAAGGTGAAAGGAGAAATCTGATTGAAAACACAAACCAAATCTTCAGAAAAGTTTTATTTGTCATGCTGGCCAACGGAAGTCGCTGCAGAATCAACCTGATAATAAATAGAAAATAGTTTAGGTATTTTTTGAATAATCGTTTTATTGGAGTGTGATTAAATGCAGACTAATAAAAGGGGATGTTTGATGACAGTAAATATTATAGACAAGAAATCGTCAATGAATTAATTTTTAAAATATTCATATGAACAGTATATGAAAAAGTATTCTTACCATGATGACCGTGATGCCCTCCATGATGGCCTCCGTGGTGACCCCCGTGGTGACCTCCGTGGTGACCCCCGTGGTGACCTCCGTGGTGACCTCCGCCGAAGCAGCAGGGCAAGGTCTTGGCGGCGGCGAAGGCAAAGGCGAGAGCCAGCAGGAGAAGCAGGGCGAGGAACCGCATCTGCAGCAGACGCGGAAGCAGTCAGGGCGGGGTGCACATTTTTGTGACAAAAATAATTTACACACATACCACACACACAATATATGTATTATATATATATATATTTTTATATATATATATATTTATATATATTTATTTGATATGATGATAATATGTATATATATATATATATATATATATATATATATATATATATATATATATATATATATATGTATGTATACATGCGCATAAACATTGCAAATGCGCATAGATGCATGTTGTATGTTGTATGAATGTATGTATAGTTATATAGTGTACATATATACAAGACACACACACACACAACAACCACCACCCAAAACCCCCCACCCACCTATATATATATATATATATATATATATATATATATATATTTTATAAATATATATAATATAAATATATATATATATATATATATATATATATATATATATATATATATTTTTTTTATTTTATACATGGGATAAAATTACAAATGGTGTGGTTTGTATGTGTGTATAATGTATTTATATATTTT
>NC_091576.1:3668549-3671049 GCF_042767895.1 Penaeus vannamei
CGTCAAAGGCATCAAGCAAGGAGATCGCTCGGAATGGGCAACCGGAGGCGAGTTCAATCCTGCCCAAGTTGCCCCGAAGTTGGCGATCTCCCATATAAGGTCAAATACGTCATTCGAAACTCGATAATAATGTATTTTTCGTTCAGTCTCATTTCCTTCTTTATAGTATCTTTGAAAACAAGTGACTGTCGGATTTTTCCTTCTTGATTTGTATTTTATGCTACGGATCAAGTCAATGTGTGTATTTTAGACGGAAGAAAATGAACTAATGGTTACTGATTCACTATTTCATAATTTTTGAGTCCGGTACGGATCTGATTCCCCACAAAAGAATCTGGTACGTATACACATAAGAAAAACGATGAAATAGTGAATCAGTAAGCATTAGTTCATTTTCTAAAATACAAGATCACATTGACTTGATCCGTGCCATGTAATACAAATTATAAGAAAAATGCGATAGTCACTTATTTTCGAAGACCATATAGAGAAGAAAATATTATTATTGAGTTTGAAATGATGCATTTGATCTAATTCTCATTATCAATTATGAAAGGTGGAATTGGTAAAGAAAAGAAAAGAAAAGAAAAAGTTACGATGCTTTAGGATTTTTGAATTTCTCCCGTTTTGTCTAATATATAAGGAAATTTCATTCTTCATTTACCGTACAAATGCGCTCTCTTTGATAACTATTATATGTGTGCATTTATGTCCATGAACCTGTTATCTTTGATTGAGAACCAGATTTTATTACTGCAAATCCAGTCATATTGTTGGCCTTACCTCTAGTAGAAATATCTTGTAGGGAAAAAAATGTAAACTCTTCAGTGAAGATTTGATGACCTCATAGAAAGTGATCCAATGAAATATCAAAATGAATGTGGTTTTAAGCAACTTTTCAAAATCATTCTTTGAAGCCAAAATGATTATGATATTTATTTGAACTATTTTTCACAAAGATGTTAAGATAATGACAAATATCCCTCTGAAAATTCCACAGTTATCCAAGTATTGCGGTTCAGCAGAGATCTAATGAGTTATATCTGATTTAATGAGCCGTCCGCGGTTTGGCCTTAAGTCGGCCTGTACTTACACATGCATGGCTTAATCTTTGAGACAAGCATATGACTACTGGCAGGATCAACCAGGTAGAAGCAACAACGCACACTAGCGTGGTCGTCGTCGTCGTCATATGAACAACATTAGGAGAAGGACATGGAGGAAGAAGAAGAAGGAGGAGGAGGAGGGAGACGATAGCAGCTTTCTCGAGCGGGGGGCGGCAGCAGCAGCCACAATGGGCTGCGCTGCCCCCTTACGGCGGGCACTTCCGCCGCCGCCGCTCTTCCGCTGCGGTCTTTCCTTCCTGCCTGCCTTCTTCCTCTCACTTCTCTCTCGACCTCTCCGGTTATTGTTACTTTGGCTTTTCACATGGCAAAACCCCCCCCGGAAACGCCCGACGACTCTCGCCCCGCTCTCCCGCTGCTGCGGCCAGAAGCCACACCAGGAAGGAATGGGGACGAAGGAGGGGGGGCATTTCAAATAAAGAGGGGGCCGCACTTTTTTCGATGGCTGGTTGTTGGGGTTCGTTTCTCTCTCGACTCAGGCTGCGCCAGAACACCAGAACAACGGCCGCGGCGAGTTCCCCCCCGGGCGCGAGCCCTTTTTCTCTCTATCGCCATCGTGGTCGTGCAGCGACGAGGAGGACAGAGGGGGGGAGAGGGGCGCGGCGCAGGCAGGCCAGCCGGCCAGCCGGGACAGGCGGGCTGCCAAGGCAATGGGGCACAGGCTCACAGCTGTCAAGGCTGCTCACCCACACACACGCCTACTACCGGCAATCCCGCTCCGCACCCTTGAGCTGTGCAAAGCTAAAGGCCACCACGCCTTTGCTCACCGCCTCTCCGCCTTCTCCTCCTCCTCCTCTTTCCTCCGCTCTCCGTCGCAGCAACGGGCCGCAGACAAAACTACATACGACTCCAAGCCCGCCAAAGAACACCACACGCAATGGGGCCCTGGCCGCAACTCGCGCTGCAAGGCTCTTCTCCGGAGGCAAGCAAGCAAGCAAGCAAGCACAAACGGGAGCCGGCAGGAGGCGAGCGAGCCAAGCCCGTGGCAAGGGGAAGGGGAGGTACTCTCGCTGGCACAGTCTCCTTTTCAACCTGCCTCACCCGTGGGCTCCGCAGGAGGAGGGGCGTGGGATTGCCGGGGTTTCTTCCTTTCTCGCCGCAAGGGTGTGCACACCCGGGCAGGGGGCTCAGCCGTCGCGAGGGGAAGGCCGCAAAAGGGGGGCGGCACTCGGAAACCATTCCGAACGTCAAGAGAGGGGCGGTCGCTTGTGTGAAGGGCAGGACCACAGCCGACACTGGCGGGGGTGGCACGGGGGGAACGGACCGAGTGGGAGACGCGCGGCCGCCGCCACACAGCAGGCCAAGGGCGGCGCTTGGCTCCGGCGGCCCGCGCTCCCAGCCCCACCCGGCAGCCCGCCACGCCACCCGCGGCCCCG
>NC_091576.1:3681049-3683549 GCF_042767895.1 Penaeus vannamei
CACATTGATTTGATCCGTGCCATATGATACAAATTATAAGAAAAAAAAATGCGATAGTCACTTATTTTCGAAGACCCTATAGAGAAGAAAATGTGGCTGGATGAAAAATCTATTATTACTGAGTTTCAAGTGATGCATTTGATCTATGTGTCTGACATCATCAATCATTATCAATTATGAAACGTGGATTTGGCAAATAAAATAATAGTTACGATGCTTTTGGATTTTTGATTTTATATATATATATATTTATATATAATATATATATATATATATATATATATATATATATATATATATATATATATATATATATATGTATATATATATATATATATGACCTCATAGAAAGTGATCAAATGAAATATCAAAATGAATGTCGTTTTAAGCAACTTTTCAAAATCATTCTTTGAAGCCAAAATGATTATGATATTTATTTGAACTATTTTTCAACAAAGATGTTAAGATAATGACAAATATCCCTCTGAAAATTCCACAGTTATCCAAGTATTGCGGTTGAGCAGAGATCCAATGAGTTATATCTGATTTAATGAGCCGTCCGCGATTTGGCCTTAAGTCGGCCTGTACTTACACATGCATGGCTTAATCTTTGAGACAATTATATGACTACTGGCAGGATCAACCAGGTAGAAGCAACAACGCACACTAGCGTGGTCGTCGTCGTCGTCATATGAACAACATTAGGAGGAGGAGGAGGACATGGAGGAAGAAGAAGAAGAAGGAGGAGGAGGGAGACGATAGCAGCTTTCTCGAGCGGGGGGCGGCAGCAGCAGCCACAATGGGCTGCGCTGCCCCCTTACGGGGGGCACTGCCGCCGCCGCCGCTTTTCCGCTGCGGTCTTTCCTTCCTGCCTGCCTTCTTCCTCTCACTTCTCTCTCGACCTCTCCGGTTATTGTTACTTTGGCTTTTCACATGGCAAAACCCCCCCGGAAAGGCCCGACGACTCTCGCCCCGCTCTCCCGCTGCTGCGGACAGAAGCCACACCAGGAAGGAATGGCGACGAAGGAGGGGGGGGGCATTTCAAATAAAGGGGGGCCGCACTTTTTTCGATGGCTGGTTGTTGGGGGTCGTTTCTCTCTCGACTCAGGGTGCGCCGCACACAGGGGAGGGAGACGACAGCGTCGCCGGGCCAGAACAACGGCCGCGGCGAGCTCCCTCCCGGGCGCGAGCCCTTTTTCTCACTATCGCCATCGTGGTCGTGCAGCGACGAGGAGGACAGAAGGGGGGAGAGGGGCGCGGCGCAGGCAGGCCAGCCGGCCGGCCGGGACAGGCGGGCTGCCAAGGCAGTGAGGCACAGGCTCACAGCTGTCAAGGCCTTTGCTCACCGCCTCTCCGCCTTCTCCTCCTCCTCCTCTTTCCTCCGCTCTTCGTCGCAGCAACGGGCCGCAGACAAAACTACATACGACTCCAACCCCCCCAAAGAACACCACACGCAATGGGGCCCTGGCCGCAACTCGCGCTGCAAGGCTCGGCTCCGGAGGCAAGCAAGCAAGCAAGCAAGCACAAACGGGAGCCGGCAGGAGGCGAGCGAGCCAAGCCCGTGGCAAGGGGGAGGGGAGGTACTCTCGCTGGCCCAGTCTCCTGTTCCACCTGCCTCACCCGTGGGCTCCGCAGGAGGAGGGGCGTGGGATTGCCGGGGGTTTCTTCCTTTCTCGCCGCAAGGGTGTGCACAACCGGGCAGGGGGCTCAGCCGTCGCGAGGGGAAGGCCGCAAAAGGGGGGCGGCACTCGGAAACCATTCCGAACGTCAAGAGAGGGGCGGTCGCCTATGTGAAGGGCAGGACCACAGCCGACACTGGCGGGGGTGGCACGGGGACTGGTTACCGCGGCGGCCCCCGGTCGGCATCGTGGCGCGAGCCCGCGACCTTTGCTGTGCCAGGTTCGGGGGGGAGGGAAATTCGAGGAAGGGACCGACGCCCGAGCTTACCAAGAGCACAGGACGACGCCCAAACCCCCAAAAGACACCACACACTCCCGGACGTAGGAACAGGGAGAAAAGAGCAGAGCAGCAAGGGACAGAAGGGGAAAGGAGCAGGCAGAGCGCCGCAACGGTGAGGGAGGGAAGAGATGCGGCCATGGGTGTCCCCCTATAGTTGTCGGCGCGATCCCTCAGCCAACACGACCGCAAACAGGGGCCCCTCCTGCGCCACTTCCAGGGAGAGGACGCCCTCCGCACGCCCCACCACCCAGGCCCCGGTAAGCGCCTCACTTTCTCGCGGGTGGAGGGCGGGGAGCAACGGACCCCCAACAGCCAACCCCACTGCACCGCCTCTTGCCCCCCGCCACCGCCGCCGCCGCCACCCGCCGACACCCAAATGAAGGTGGACCTCCCTTTAGTTGTTGGCGCGGGCCGACTAAGCCCACACGACTGCGGGGCAGGGGCCGCTCGGCCCTGGGGGCCAGGGAAGGCAGCCCCTCCGACGACCCCGGCAGCCAGGACACCCCAAAGCCTGCCCCGCTTTCGGGGACGGGAGCCGGAG
>NC_091576.1:3688438-3708438 GCF_042767895.1 Penaeus vannamei
ATGGTGGGACTCGACATCTCATTAGAATCGAGTGAAATATGGATAACATCCGGTATGACGTACGCAAAGTTGGTTTAAAGTGTAGGAAAGTTGAATTTCGATTGATTAATTAAACGATTAATGTATGCTCTTTGAAGCCTTTGGGATGGAACACTGTCAGCGTCATACGAATGCTTTTAGGATGAATCGGGAAAGTAGGACCAGTCTGACAACATCAAATTATTCTTATCAAAGGCATGAGTCGGTGACTCTACTTGTGCATAAATTTTCGTAAATACATTTATCCTCTTAATGAAGTTTAAAACTCTGACTTGTCATTATACTGTTGAAGGTGAAAGGAGAAATCAGATTGAAAACACAAACCAAATCTTCAGAAAAGTTTTATTTGTCATGCTGGCAAACGGAAGTCGCTGCTGAATCAACCTGTAATAGATCGAAAATATTTTAAAGTATTTTTTTAAATAATCGTTTTATTAGAGTGTAATGTATGCAGACTAAAAAGGGATGTTTGATGACAGTAATATTATAGACAAGAAACCGTAAATTTAATTAATTTATAAAATATTCATATAGCAGTATATGAAAAAGTACTTTCTTACCATGATGACCGTGATGCCCTCCATGATGCCCCCTGTGCCCCCGTGGTGACCCCGTGGTGACCCCGTGTGACCTCCGTGGTGACCTCCGCCGAAGCAGCAAGGCAAGGTCTTGGCGGGGCGAAGGCAAAGGCGAGAGCCAGCAGGAGAAGCAGGGCGAGGAACCGCATCTGCAGCAACGCGGAAGCAGTCAGGGCGGGGGGGGGCCAGGGGACTTCACCACCCCAAAACCCCGTTATTTATATTATATTTTATAAAAATTATATATATATAAATAAAAAAATATATTTTGGATACATGTGTGTGTGTGTATGTGTGTATAATAGTTTTATGTGTGTAACAAGTTTTGTGAAGGTGTATACATATGTTATGTGTGTTCAAGGTGTTTGGAACATAGGTGATGTGGTAACAAGGGGGGGGATGAAATCTTTGTTCTGGGATTCCCGCGGATGCCAAAGCAACGGGACGGCCGCCAGCAGATTGTTTTTTCAGATCAGCTGTTTGTTTAATCCAGGAGCTCGATGACAAGTCAAAAAAAAAAAAAAAAAAAAACCCTGATTGGGGTTTTCACACATGATTAGCATTATCCCTTTAAGGTTCGGTCGATGGGTTAGGCGTCATCCCAAGAGGATAAAGGTCAGGGGTCAAGATTTCAAGGGGGGGGGGGGAGAGAAGGAGTAGGGGCGCAAAGGGAACATATAAGCCCTTCGGTCCTCAAGATTCGGCAGTCCAGGAGCTCACGAAGACCACGGTAAGAAGCCTGGGAATCTGAGACCCATTGCCAGTGTCAGCTGTGGGTTGGAGTCATCTGCCTTTGTTTTGTTTACATTTTGCTTTTTAGGTTATTGGCGGTGGAGGCTTGGGGAGGCTTCGGAGGCGGTGGAGGACTGGGAGGTGAGTACTCCCAGGGAGATGGCGTGTGGAAGACTCCTTTAAACCCGCTTCACCCCGGGGAACACTCCCTCCTTTCTCCTCCTCATAGCGGTTCCTCTGGCGCTGGCCTGCAGCCTTCTTCTCTGGCTTGCATTTGCAATATTTTTGCAATATCGGCATTGGTTATGATTGACATGTATGGAGTGGAATTTCCCTTTTACGTGTTAGTTTACCTGATTTAAAAAAAAAAAAAAAAAACACACACACACACACAAAAATATTATATATATATATATTATATATATATATATATATATATATATATATATATATATTAATTTTTTTTTTTTTTTTTATTTTTTTTTTATTTATATTTTTATTATTATTTGTCTAAAAAAAAACCAAACCCCAAAACCACATTAAATTAAATTAAAATATATTTATTTATTATTTTTTTTAAAAAAAATTATTATATAAAAAAAAAAAATATTAAAATAAAATAAATGAATAAATGAAAAAAAAAAAAAAAAAAAATTTTAATAATAAAATTAAATATATATTAAAATTTATTTATAAAATTTTAAAAATATTTAATTTAAAAAATTAATTTTTTTAGGGGGGGGTTTGGGGGGTTGGGGTGTGGTGGTTGGGACCCATTTTTTTTTATTTTTTAGGTGTTAAAAAAAATTTATAACCCCCAAAGCCAATGGTGAGTGAAAAAATTTTTTTTTTTTATTTTTGCTTTTTTGGTATTCCTAAAAAAAAATTTAAAGAAAATTCACTTTTTTGTTTATTTTTCTCTTTGTCGTTAAAAATTTTTATTTTACAGTTCTTTTTTTTAGGGGGGGAAACTTCAGGGGAAAGTGGAAAAAAGGAACAAAGGTTTTTTAACCAAACCAATTTTTGTGCCCTTTCGTTTTTGGGTTTTCCTGAATTTCCTTTTTTTTTGTTTTCTCGTTTTTAAAATATAATTTTTAAAAAAAAAATAAAAAAAAATTTTTATTTTTTAATTTTTAAATTTTTATTTTATATATATATATATATATATATATATATATATATATATATATATATATTATTATTATTATATGTATATATATCATTTCAAATAAATCAAATAAACTCATGTTTTTTTATCTTATTTCATATTGCACCATGAAAGTGGAATTTGGAATTAAATTAATCCGAACAACGGTTGATCAACAATTGGGGAAGATGCACGTCAACAATGCACTCGTTGCCAGATGTACGGAAATAAAGTAATAATTGCCACAAGCACCACAATAATTCAGATGATTTTCTTAAAAAAATGAACACCATTTTTCGTGAATTACATTGTGCTATTAACAACGTCCTCACGTCGCGACAGGAGCCCCGCCCATTACAAGAGGAACGTTTGGGTGGGGGGCGAGTGGTGGTTCGGTGCCCCCACCATTATCCCCCCCCCCCCCGGCACCCCACCACACGCCCGCCCCGCCGGGGGCGGTCCCCCCTAGCACGCGCCAGGCTCCCGTTTCCTGCCGGACGGATGGAAGGCCCTGTCTCTGGTCGTGTTGGTTGCGGGCCTGCGCCGCCAACTATAGGGAGAGGCGGTTGGGTGCGGGGCCGCGGGTGGCGGGGCGGGCTGCCGGGGGGGGCTGGGAGCGCGGGCCGCCGGAGCCGAGCGCCACCCTTGGCCTGCTGTGTGGCGGCGGCGGCGGGGCCGCGCGTCTCCCACTCGGTCCGTTCCCCCCGTGCCGCCGCCTTGGCCTGAGCGGGCGGGCGGCGCGGCGGCCTGCCCAGCGAGGCCGTTCAGCCTAGGGGGGGTGGAGAGGAGATTGTGGGCCTGGGGCTGCGGTGGCTGGCGGCGCCTCCTGGTCGTTGGCCTGCCAGCCACATCTTCCTTGGCTGGCCAGGGGACGGCTTGGGCTTTTCCCTACCCCTTCGGCCCCCCCGTGCCCTCTAGGCCGAGGGCGAGCGGGCCCTGGCCTGGCCTGGCCGTGCCATCGTCATCCTTAGAACAGGGGTTGGCTCAGGCTTACCCCCATCGGCCCCTGGCGCCCTCTCGGGCCAAGGTTGGTGGCGTGGGATTCGGGCGTGGCCCTGCCGCACCCCCGATGGGGCGTTGCCCCGGTCGGACGGGCAAGGGCGGGCCCTGGGCGCGGTCGTGGTGGCTGAGGGCCTTCGCCGACAACGATAGGGGGACTGCCTCGGCTGCGGGCGGGGGGGGGCGACCCCCGCCTAGAGCCCGCTGCTGCTGCGGCCGCCGTCGGGGCCGGCCCTCCCGCCCCCGGTTTGGCGGTGGGGCCCTGCCCCGTCCCCGTTGGAGGCGGCTCCTTTCCCTGGGCCCCGGTGGCTGGACCTGCCTGTCAGTCTGCCCGTCGCCTCGTTTCCTCGGGCAGGGGCTGGCTCGGGCTTTCCCCTTCGGCCCCCTGCGCCCTCGCGGGCCGTGGGCGGCGGCGTAGGGACGGGCGGGCCCTGCCGGGATCGCCTCCCGAAGGGGCCGTTCTTCCCTGGCTGGGCGGCCGAGGGCGGGCCCTGGGCGCGGTCGTGGTGGCTGAGGGCCTGCGCCGACAACTATAGGGGGGGCCACCTTCGGCTGCGGGCGTGGCGGGCGGCGAGCCCCGCGTCGAGCTCGCCGTCGGGGCCGGGCGGGGGCCTTGCGGGGGTCCCCCCCCCCCCCCGCCCCCCCCCGGGGGGGGGGGGGGGGGGGGGGGGGGGGGGGGGGGGGGGGGGGGCCCCCCGGCCCCCTTTGGCGGTTGGGCCCTTTTCCCCTTTTCCCCTTCGCCCCCGGGCCCCCCCGGGGAGGGGGGCCCGGCCGGGCTGGCCGCCTGCAGGCCCCTTTTCCCCCGGGGGGGGCGGGCCGGGTTTCCCCCCCCCCCCCGGCCCCCTGGGGCCTGGGGGGCGGGGGGGAGGGGCCCCCTCCGGGGCCCCAAAGGCCCTTTTTTCCCCTGGCGAGGGCCGGCAAACCCCTGGGGGACAACTTGGGGGCCCCCTTCGGGGGGGCGGCGGCGAGCCCCGCGGGTCGGGGGGGCCGGGGGTGCGGGCCCCCTGCTGGTTGGGCCTCCCCCCGGGCGGGCGGCTTGGGCTCTCCTGCCCCCTGCGCCCTCTCGGCCCGGGGGGCGGAAGCGGGGCGGCGGCCGTGGCCCCCGCCACCTCGAGGAATCCCCTGCCTCTCCGACTCCCCTCCCCGAAAGCGGGGCAGGTTTTGGGGGGGTCCTGGCTGCCGGGGCCGTCGGAGGGGCTGCCTTCCCTGGCCCCCGGGGCCGAGCGGCCCCTGCCCCGCGGTCGTGTGGGCTGAGTCGGTCCGCGCCGACAACTACAGGGTGGTCCACCTTCATTTGGGTGTCGGCGGGCGGCAGCGGCAAGCCGTGGCCGCGGCGGTCCCCGCTGCCCTGGCCCGCCAACGCGCGGCCCTCTCCCCACCCCTGCCGAGCGTGCTGGGCTGGGCTGGAACGCGGCGAGGCGGGCGCGGGTCCCCCTCGGGGCCGGAGCCGGCCGGAGCTGGCCGCCCTCGGGGCCGGCCAGCGAGCGTGGCGGGCGGGGGCAAGAGGCGGTGCAGCGGGGTTGGCGGTTGGGGGCCCGTTGCTCCCCGCCCTCCATCTGCGAGAAAGTGAGGCACTTACCGGGGCGTGGGTGGTGGGGCGTGCGGAGGGCGTCCTCTCCCTGGGCGTGGCGCAGGAGGAGGCCCTGTTTGCGGTCGTGTAGGCTGAGGGACCGCGCCGACACTACTGGGTGGTCCACCTTCATTTGGGTGTCGGCGGGCGGCGGCGGAGGCGGCAAGCCGTTGCCGCGGCGGTCCCCGCTGCCCTGGCCCGCCAACGCGCGGCCCTCTCCCCACCCCTGCCGAGCGTGCTGGGCTGGGCTGGGCTAGAACGCGGCGAGGCGGGCGCGGGTCCCCCTCGGGGCCGGAGCCGGCCGGAGCTGGCCGCCCTCGGGGCCGGCCAGCGAGCCTGGCGGGCGGGGGCAAGAGGCGGTGCAGCGGGGTTGGCGGTTGGGGGCCCGTTTCTCCCCGCCCTCCACCCGCGAGAAAGGGAGGCGCTTACCGGGGCGTGGGTGGTGGGGCATGCGGAGGGCGTCCTCTCCCTGGGCGTGGTGCAGGAGGAGGCCCTGTTTGCGGTCGTGTTGGCTGAGGGACCGCGCCGACAACTATATGGGGACACCCATGGCCGCATCTCTTCCCTCCCTCTCAGTTGTGGTGCTCTCCCTGCTCCTTTCCCCTTCTGTCCCTTGCTGCTCTGCTCTTTTCTCCCTGTTCTTACGTCCGGGGGTGTGTGGTGTCTTTTGGGGGTTTGGGCGCCGTCCTGTGCTCTTGGTAAGCTCGGGCGTCGGTCCCTTCCTCGAATTTCCATCCCCCCCACCCCGAACCTGGCACAGCAAAGGTCGCGGGCTCGCGCCACGATGCCGACCGGGGGCCGCCGGGGTAACCAGTCCCCGTGCCACCACCGCCAGTGTCGGCTCTGGTCCTGCCCTTCACACAGGCGACCGCCCCTCTCTTGACGTTCGGAATGGTTTCCGAGTGCCGCCCCCCTTTTGCGGCCTTCCCCTCGCGACGGCTGAGCCCCCTGCCCGGGTGTGCACACCCTTGCGGCGAGAAAGGAAGAAACCCCGGCAATCCCACGCCCCTCCTCCTGCGGAGCCCACGGGTGAGGCAGGTTGAAAAGGAGACTGTGCCAGCGAGAGTACCTCCCCTTCCCCTTGCCACGGGCTTGGCTCGCTCGCCTCCTGCCGGCTCCCGTTTGTGCTTGCTTGCTTGCTTGCTTGCCTCCGGAGAAGAGCCTTGCAGCGCGAGTTGCGGCCAGGGCCCCATTGCGTGTGGTGTTCTTTGGCGGGCTTGGAGTCGTATGTAGTTTTGTCTGCGGCCCGTTGCTGCGACGGAGAGCGGAGGAAAGAGGAGGAGGAGGAGAAGGCGGAGAGGCGGTGAGCAAAGGCGTGGTGGCCTTTAGCTTTGCACAGCTCAAGGGTGCGGAGCGGGATTGCCGGTAGTAGGCGTGTGTGTGGGTGAGCAGCCTTGACAGCTGTGAGCCTGTGCCCCATTGCCTTGGCAGCCCGCCTGTCCCGGCTGGCCGGCTGGCCTGCCTGCGCCGCGCCCCTCTCCCCCCCTCTGTCCTCCTCGTCGCTGCACGACCACGATGGCGATAGAGAGAAAAAGGGCTCGCGCCCGGGGGGGAACTCGCCGCGGCCGTTGTTCTGGTGTTCTGGCGCAGCCTGAGTCGAGAGAGAAACGAACCCCAACAACCAGCCATCGAAAAAAGTGCGGCCCCCTCTTTATTTGAAATGCCCCCCCTCCTTCGTCCCCATTCCTTCCTGGTGTGGCTTCTGGCCGCAGCAGCGGGAGAGCGGGGCGAGAGTCGTCGGGCGTTTCCGGGGGGGGTTTTGCCATGTGAAAAGCCAAAGTAACAATAACCGGAGAGGTCGAGAGAGAAGTGAGAGGAAGAAGGCAGGCAGGAAGGAAAGACCGCAGCGGAAGAGCGGCGGCGGCGGAAGTGCCCGCCGTAAGGGGGCAGCGCAGCCCATTGTGGCTGCTGCTGCCGCCCCCCGCTCGAGAAAGCTGCTATCGTCTCCCTCCTCCTCCTCCTTCTTCTTCTTCCTCCATGTCCTTCTCCTAATGTTGTTCATATGACGACGACGACGACCACGCTAGTGTGCGTTGTTGCTTCTACCTGGTTGATCCTGCCAGTAGTCATATGCTTGTCTCAAAGATTAAGCCATGCATGTGTAAGTACAGGCCGACTTAAGGCCAAACCGCGGACGGCTCATTAAATCAGATATAACTCATTAGATCTCTGCTGAACCGCAATACTTGGATAACTGTGGAATTTTCAGAGGGATATTTGTCATTATCTTAACATCTTTGTGAAAAATAGTTCAAATAAATATCATAATCATTTTGGCTTCAAAGAATGATTTTGAAAAGTTGCTTAAAACCACATTCATTTTGATATTTCATTGGATCACTTTCTATGAGGTCATCAAATCTTCACTGAAGAGTTTACATTTTTTTCCCTACAAGATATTTCTACTAGAGGTAAGGCCAACAATATGACTGGATTTGCAGTAATAAAATCTGGTTCTCAATCAAAGATAACAGGTTCATGGACATAAATGCACACATATAATAGTTATCAAAGAGAGCGCATTTGTACGGTAAATGAAGAATGAAATTTCCTTATATATTAGACAAAACGGGAGAAATTCAAAAATCCTAAAGCATCGTAACTTTTTCTTTTCTTTTCTTTTCTTTACCAATTCCACCTTTCATAATTGATAATGAGAATTAGATCAAATGCATCATTTCAAACTCAATAATAATATTTTCTTCTCTATATGGTCTTCGAAAATAAGTGACTATCGCATTTTTCTTATAATTTGTATTACATGGCACGGATCAAGTCAATGTGATCTTGTATTTTAGAAAATGAACTAATGCTTACTGATTCACTATTTCATCGTTTTTCTTATGTGTATACGTACCAGATTCTTTTGTGGGGAATCAGATCCGTACCGGACTCAAAAATTATGAAATAGTGAATCAGTAACCATTAGTTCATTTTCTTCCGTCTAAAATACACACATTGACTTGATCCGTAGCATAAAATACAAATCAAGAAGGAAAAATCCGACAGTCACTTGTTTTCAAAGATACTATAAAGAAGGAAATGAGACTGAACGAAAAATACATTATTATCGAGTTTCGAATGACGTATTTGACCTTATATGGGAGATCGCCAACTTCGGGGCAACTTGGGCAGGATTGAACTCGCCTCCGGTTGCCCATTCCGAGCGATCTCCTTGCTTGATGCCTTTGACGATGACGAAGCGAAAAGTGGGACGCAGAGAGTAACGTCAGCCGAAAATGCGTTAAATATTATTCATTTGTGCAGAGAGGATTTACCAAGTGTAATTTGCGCGGAAATGGTGGGACTCGACATCTCATTAGATATCGAGTGAAATATGGATAACATCCGGGTATGACGTACGCAAAGTTGGTTTAAAGTGTAGGAAAGTTGAATTTCGATTGATTAATTAAACGATTAATGTATGGCTCTTATGACGGCCTTTGGGATGGTGACACTGCCAGCGTCATACGATTGCTTTTAGGATGAATCTGTGACAGTAGGACCGAGTCTGACATCAAATTATTGTTATCAAAGACAATGAGCACAGTGACTCGTAAATACATTTATCCTTTTAATAAAGTTTACATCCTCGTGACTTATCATTATATTCTATTGAAGGTGAAAGGAGAAATCAGATAGAAAACACAAACCAAATCTTCAGAAAAGTTTTATTTGTCATGCTGGCAAACGGAAGTCGCTGCTGAATCAACCTGGTAATAGATCGAAAATAGTTTAAGTATTTTTTTTTAATAATCGTTTTATTAGAGTGTGATTAAATGCAGACTAATAAAAGGGATGTGTTCATGACAGTAAATATTATAGACAAGAAACCGTCAGTGAATTATTATTATTATTTTTTTGAATATTCATATAAATAGTATATGAAAAAGTACTTTTTTACCATGATGACCGTGATGCCCTCCATGATGGCCTCCGTGGTGACCTCCGTGGTGACCCCCGTGATGACCTCCGTGGTGACCTCCGCCGAAGCAGCAAGGCAAGGTCTTGGCGGCGGCGAAGGCAAAGGCGAGAGCCAGCAGGAGAAGCAGGGCGAGGAACCGCATCTGCAGCAGACGCGGAAGCAGTCAGGGCGGGGTGCACATTTTTGTGACAAAAATAATACACACACACACACACACGCACGCACGCACGCACACACACACACACACACACACACACACACACACACACACACACATACACACACACACACACACACACACACACACAGATATATATATATATATATATATATATATATATATATATATATATATATATATATATATATATATACATGCGGATAAACATTGCAAATGCTCATAGATGCATGTATGTATGTGTGTATGAATGTATGTATATTATATAGTGTACATACACACACACACACACACACACACACACACACACAGTTTCCTTACTTTGAGTTATATATATATATATATATATATATATATATATATATATATATATATATATATATATATATATATATATATATATATATATATATATATATATATATATATATATATATATATATATATATATATATATATATATATATATGTATATATATATATATATATATATATATATATATATATATATATATATATATATATATATATATATATATGTATATATATATATATATATATATATATATATATATATGTGTGTGTGTGTGTGTGTGTGTGTGTGTGTGTGTGTGTGTGTGTGTGTGTGTGTGTGTGTGTGTGTGTGTGCGCGTGTATACATACACATATACATACACACACACAGTTTCCTTACTTTGAGTTCCGAAGACAGGGAGCTGCACACCTGATCCCCAGGACCTCATCAATGCTCTTATAAGCCGCTGCTCTGCCTCCTCAAGGCACCCTGTCCTCCTCAAGGCAAAAGGGACATACGGACGTGACCTTGTCCGAAGGCTGAAATTCCCGAAAAGGGATGAAATCTTTGTTCTGGGATTCCTCGCGGATGCCAAAGCAACGGGACGGCCGCCAGCAGATTTGTTTGTTTCAAGATCACCTGTTTGGTTAATCCAGGAGCTCCATGACGAAGTCGAAGCCAAGACCTTGCAACGGGTCGGGAACTGACGTCTCTGATTGGGTTTGCACACATGATTAGCATTATCCTTCAAGGTTCGGTCGATGGGTGAGGCGTCATCCCAAGCAGGATAAAGGTCAGGGGTCAAGATTTCAAGACGGGGGGGGGGGGGGAGAAGGAGTAGGGGCGCAAAGGGAACATATAAGCCCTTCGGTCCTCAAGATTCGGCAGTCCAGGAGCTCACGAAGACCACGGTAAGAAGCCTGGGAAATCTGAGACCCATTGCCACGTGTCAGCTGTGGCGTTGGAGTCATCTGCCTTTGTTTTGTTATACATTTTGCCTTTCCGTCAATTCCGCTTGTGCGCTGATGTGCGTGATTTGATTAACATCGAAATTCAATTTACATCATCTAAAAAAAAATGCTGAGCTAACATGTAAAACGACAGGCATCGGGAAGCCTCATCTTCATAACTGCTTTTACGTTCGACGATGACATAATGACATTATGTCAGTGATATAGTAACTCAAAATAGTACTGAAATGGATGATAATAATGATGGTGATGATGAGAACAGTAACAGTTATGGTACAAATAATAACAATTATAGCAGTTATAGTAGTGGTAGCTGTAATAATAATAATAATAATAATAACAATAATAATAATAATAATAACAGTAACAATAGTAGTAGTAGTAAGAACAATAATCGAAATAATAATTAGTAATAATGAAAATGATTTTGGTTAAATCCTTAATAAATGAATTAATTAATAAAAAAAAATGCTTCACGAAAAGGCCAAGCTCCTCAGGGTCCTTCTCCCTCGACGCTCCCTTCAGATGCGGTTCCTCGCCCTCGTCCTCCTCCTGGCTCTCGCCGTCGCCTTCGTCGGCGCCAAGTCCTTGGCCTGCTGTGGCGGCGGAGGTCACCACGGCGGTCACGGAGGAGGCAACGGAGGTCACCATGGAGGTCATGGCGGTGGAGGCTTCGGCGGAGGCTTCGGAGGCGGTGGAGGACTGGGAGGTGAGTACTCCGAGGGACATGGCGTGTGGAAGACTCCCTGACGGCCCGCTTCATCCTGCGGAAGCACTTCCTCCTTTCTCCTCCTCATAGCGGTTCCTCTGGCGCTGGCCTGCAGCCTTCTTCTCTGGCTTGCATTTGCAATATTTTTGCAATCATCGGCATTGGTTATGATTGACATGTATGGAGTGGAATTTCCTTCTACGTGTTAGTTTACCTGATTTACACACACACACACACACACACACACACACACACACACACACACACACACACACACACACACATATATACATATATATATATATATATATATATATATATATATATATATATATATATATAAACATATATATGTGTGTGTGTGTGTGTGTGTGTGTACATACACACACACATACACACACACACACACACACACACACACACACACACACACACACACACACACACATATATATATATAAATATATATATATATAAATATATATATATATATATATATATATATATATATATATGTACATACACACACACACACACATACAAAAAAGGGCACACACACACACACAGTTTATATATATATATATATATATATATATATATATATATATATATATATATATATATATATATATATATATATATGTACATACACACACACACACACACACACACACACACACACACACACACACACACACACACACATATATATATATATATATATATATATATATATATATATATGTGTGTGTGTGTGTGTGTGTGTGTGTGTGTGTGTGTGTGTGTGTGTGTGTGTGTGTACTCGCACGTCTTTGTTTGATTTGATTATTGTGTCCGTTAGAGAGAGGAAAAAGTCTTGCATAACCCGCAAAGACCACATGCAGACTGCACGCTGAAAATCATATTTATTTATTATTTTTTCCCCAAAACGCATTATTATATAAAGGGAAAAAACTATCTAACGAACTAAAATCAAAACATCTAATGAAACACTAAAATACACATTTGTAATAATGAAAATAAATATATATTCGCAGAAATTCTCATCTTCACGCTGCATCGTTGAAAATATTTTACATTTTACGAGAAATTGACATTTTTTTCAGGCGGAGGAGGCTTTGGCGGAGGCTTCGGAGGCTGTGAGTAGAGTAGGAAACCATTAGTTGTAATCATTACTGTTGTTATTATCAATATAATCAATTATGCCATTATGGTTGATAGTGATATTATTATCTATTCTTGCTGTTGTTGTTATTCCTAGTAATGGAATGTCACTTTTGTTTATGTTATCTCTGTTGTCGTTAATCCATGATCACAGCTCGTTTTTTCAGGAAACTTCAGAGGAAACAGTGACGAGGAACACGTGACCAACATGTCGTGCTTGCAGTGGTTTTCCTGAATTTTCCCTCTAATGGTCTTTCTCCGATTTTTTTTTTTTTTTTATCACTTCAAATAAATTAAATAAACTCATGTTTTTTTTGTTTTTTTTTTATCTTATTTCATATTGCACCATGAAAGTGGAATTTGGAATTAAATTAATCCGAAGAACGGTTGACCAACAATTGGGGAAGATGCACGTCAACAATGCACTCGTTGCCAGATGTACGGAAATAAAGTAATAATTGCCACAAGCACCACAATAATTCAGATGATTTTCTTAAAAAATGAACATTTTTCGTGAATTACATTGTGCTATTAACAACGTCGCCACGTCGCGACAGGAGCCCCGCCCAGTACGAGAGGAACGGTGGGGTGGGGGGCGAGTGGTGGTTCGGTGACCCCCTCCATCATCCCCCCCACCCCCTCATGCAACCCACATCACGACCGCCCCGCCGGGAGCAGTCCCCCCTAGCGCCCGCCAGGTTCCCGCTCCTGCCGGACGGATGGAAGGCCCTGTCTCTGGTCGTGTTGGTTGTGGGCCTGCGCCGCCAACTATAGGGAGAGGCGGTTGGGTGCGGGGCCGCGGGTAGCGGGGCGGGCTGCCGGGCGGGGCTGGGAGCGCGGGCCGCCGGAGCCGAGCGCCGCCCTTGGCCTGCTGTGTGGCGGCGGCGGCGGCGGCCGCGCGTCTCCCACTCGGTCCGTTCCCCCCGTGCCGCCGCCTGGCCTGAGCTGCCGCCGCCTGGGCTGAGCGGGCGGGCGGCGCGGAAGCCTGCCCAGCGAGGCCGTTCAGCCTAGGGGGGTGGAGAGGAGATTTTGGGCCTGGGGGCTGCGGTGGCGGCGGCGCCTCCTGGGTTGGCCTGCTAGCCACATCTTTCTTGGCTGGCCAGGGGACGGCTTTTCCCTACCCCTTTGGCCCCCCCCCCGCGCCCTCTCGGGCCGAGGGCGGCAGGCCCTGGCCTGGCCTGGTCCGCCTGCCTCGTCTTCCTTAGAACAGGGGTTGGCTCGGGCTTACCCCCATCAGCCCCTGGCGCCCTCTCGGGCCGAGGGCGGCGGCGTGGGATTCGGGCGTGGCCCTCCCGCACCCCCGACGGGGCCTTGCCCCGGCCGGACGGGCAAGGGTGGGCCCTGGTCGCAGTCGTTGTGGCTGAGGGCCTGCGCCGACAACGACAGGGGGACTGCCTCGGCTGCAGGTGGAGGGGGGCGTCCCCCGCCACGAGCCCGCTGCTGCTGCGGCCGCCGTCGGGGCCGGCCTGCCCTCCCGCACCGGCTGCAGGTGGGCGGGCGGCGAGCCCCGCGTCGAGCTCGCCGTCGGGACCGGGCGGGGGCCTTGCGCGGGTGGAGCGGGGGCCCCCTGCTGGTTGGGCCTCGCCCCTAGCGCCCTCTTGGGCCGGGGGCGGAGGCGGCGGCGGCGGGCCCGGGCGTGGCCTCTGCCGCGGCGAAGAAGCACCTGCCTCTCCGGCTCCTCTCCCCGAAAGCGGGGCAGGCTTTGGGAGGGTCCTAGCTGCCGGGGCCGTCGGAGGGGCTGCCTTCCCTGGCCCCCGGGGCCGAGCGGCCCCTGCCCGCGGTCGTGTGGGCTGAGGGCCCGTGCCGACAACTATTGGGGGGACCACCTTCGGCGGCTGCAGGCGGACGGGCGGCGAGCTCGCCGTCGGGGCCGGGCGTAGGCCTTGCGCGGGCGGTGCGGGGACCGCCTGCTGGTTGGGCCTCGCCCCCCGAGCGGGCGGCTTGGGCTCTCCTGCCCCCTGCGCTCTCCGGCTCCCGTCCCTGAAAGCGGGGCAGGCTTTGGGGGGGTCCCGGCTGTCGGGGCCATCGGAGGGGCTGCCTTCCGTGGCCCCCGGGGCCGAGCGGCCCTTGCCCCGCGGTCGTGTGGGCTGAGTCGGCCCGAAGTCGAGGTCGCCGTCGGGACCGGGCGGGGGCCTTGCGCGGGTGGTGCGGGGGCCCCCTGCTGGTTGGGCCTCGCCCCTTCCGCCCTCTCGGGCCGGGGGCTGAGGCGGCGGCGGCGGGCCCGGGCGTGGCCCCCGCCGCCGCGAAGAAGGCCCTGCCTCTCCGGCTCCCCTCCCCGAAAGCGGGGCAGGCTTTGGGAGGGTCCTGGCTGCCGGGGCCGTCGGAGGGGTTGCCTTCCCTGGCCCCCGGGGCCGAGCGGCCCTTGCCCCGTTGTCGTGTGGGCTGAGTCGGCCCGCGCCGACAACAACAAGGTGGTCCACCTTCATTTGGGTGTCAGTGGGCGGCGGCTGCGGAGGCGGCAAGCCGTGGCCGCGGCGGTCCCCGCTGCCCTGGCCCGCCAACGCGCGGCCCTCTCCCCACCCCTGCCGAGCGTGCTGGGCTGGGCTGGAACGCGGCGAGGCGGGCGCGGGTCCCCCTCGGGGCCGGAGCCGGCCGGCGAGTGTGGCGGGCGGGGGCAAGAAGCGGTGCAGCGGGGTTGGCGGTTGGGGGCCCGTTGCTCCCCACCCTCCACCCGCAAGAAAGTGAGGCGTTTACCGGGGCGTGGGTGGTGGGGCGTGCGGAGGGCGTCCTCTCCCTTGGCGTGGCGCAGGAGGGGCCCCTGTTTGCGGTCGTGTTGGCTGAGGGACCGCGCCGACAACTATAGGGGGACACCCATGGCCCTCCCTCACCGTTGCGGCGCTCTCCCTGCTCCTTTCCCCTTCTGTACCTTGCTGCTCTGCTCTTTTCTCCCTGTTCTTACGTCCGGGGGGGTGTGGTGTCTTTTGGGGGTTTGGGCGCCGTCCTGTGCTCTTGTTAAGCTCGGGCGTCGGTCCCTTCCTCGAATTTCCCTCCCCCCCGAACCTGCCACAGCAAAGGTCGCGGGCTCGCGCCACGATGCCGACCGGGGGCCACCGGGGTAACCAGTCCCCGTGCCACCCCCGCCAGTGTTGGCTGTGGTCCTGCCCTTCACACAGGCGACCGCCCCTCTCTTGACGTTCGGAATGGTTTCCGAGTGCCGCCCCCCTTTTGCGGCCTTCCCCTCGCGACGGCTGAGCCCCTTGCGGTTCTTCTCCCCTCGGCCACGTTTCGCCGGTAGCGCGGAGTTAGATCCCGGGTGTGCACACCCTTGCGGCGAGAAAGGAAGAAAACCCCCGGCAATCCCACGCCCCTCCTCCTGCGAAGCCCACGGGTGAGGCAGGTTGAAAAGGAGACTGGGCCAGCAAGAGTACCTCCCCTCCCCCTTGCCACGGGCTTGGCTCGCTCGCCTCCTGCCGGCTCCCGTTTGTTTGCTTGCTTGCTTGCCTCCTGAGCCGAGCCTTGCAGCGCGAGTTGCGGCCAGGGCCCCATTGCGTGTGGTGTTCTTTAGGGGGGTTGGAGTCGTATTTAGTTTTGTCTGCGGCCCGTTCCTGCGACGGAGAGCGGAGGAAAGAGGAGGAGGAGAAGGCGGAGAGGCGGTGAGCAAAGGCGTGGTGGCATTTACCCTTGCACAGCTCAAGGGTGTGGAGCGGGATTGCCGGAAGCAGGCGTGTGTGTGGGTGAGCAGCCTTGACAGCTGTGAGCCTGTGCCCCACTGCCTTGGCAGCCCGCCTGTCCCGGCTGGCCTGCCTGCGCCGCGCCCCTCTCCCCCCCCTCTGTCCTCCTCCTCGCTGCACGACCACGATGGCGATAGAGAGAAAAAGGGCTCGCGCCCGGGAGGGAGCTCGCCGCGGCCGTTGTTCTGGTCCGGCGACGCTGTCGTCTCCCTCCCCTGTGTGCGGCGCACCCTGAGTCGAGAGAGAAACGACCCCCAACAACCAGCCATCGAAAAAAGTGCGGCCCCCCCTTTATTTCAAATGCCCCCCTCCTTCGTCCCCATTCCTTCCTGGTGTGGCTTCTGGCCGCAGCAGCGGGAGAGCGGGGCGAGAGTCGTCGGGCTTTTCCGGGGGGGGCTTTGCCATGTGAAAAGCCAAAGTAACAATAACCGGAGAGGTCGAGAGAGAAGTGAGAGGAAGAAGGCAGGCAGGCAGGAAGGAAAGACCGCAGCGGAAGAGCGGCGGCGGCGGCAGTGCCCCCCGTAAGGGGGCAGCGCAGCCCATTGTGGCTGCTGCTGCTGCCCCCCGCTCGAGAAAGCTGCTATCGTCTCCCTCCTCCTCCTTCTTCTTCCTCCATGTCATCCTCCTCCTAATGCTGTTCATATAACGACGACGACGACCACGCTAGTGTGCGTTGTTGCTTCTACCTGCTTGATCCTGCCAGTAGTCATATGCTTGTCTCAAAGATTAATTAAGCCATGCATGTGTAAGTACAGGCCGACTTAAGGCCAAACCGCGGACGGCTCATTAAATCAGATAGAACTCATTGGATCTCTGCTGAACCGCAATACTTGGATAACTGTGGAATTTTCAGAGGGATATTTGTCATTATCTTAACATCTTTGTGAAAAATAGTTCAAATAAATATCATAATATATTTGGCTTCAAAGAATGATTTTGAAAAGTTGCGAAAAGAAAAGAAAAACGAAAGAAAAGAAAAGAAAAAAGAAAACGACATTCATTTTCATATTTCATTGGATCACTATCTATGAGCTCATCAAATCTTCACTGAAGAGTTTACATTTTTTTCCCTACAAGATATTTCCACTAGAGGTAAGGCCAACAATATGACTGGATTTGCAGTAATAAAATCTGGTTCTCAATCAAAGATAACAGGTTCGTGGACATAAATGCACACATATAATAGTTATCAAAGAGAGCGCATTTGTACGGTAAATGAAGAATGAAATTTCCTTATATATTAGACAAAACGGGAGAAATTCAAAAATCCTAAAGCATCGTAACTTTTTCTTTTCTTTTCTTTTCTTTACCAATTCCACGTTTCATAATTGATAATGAGAATTAGATCAAATGCATCATTTCAAACTCAATAATAATAGATTTTCATCCAGCCACATTTTCTTCTCTATAGGGTCTTCGAAAATAAGTGACTATCGCATTTTTCTTCTAATTTGTATTACATGGCACGGATCAAGTCAATGTGATCTTGTATTTTAGAAAATGAACTAATGCTTACTGATTCACTATTTCATCGTTTTTCTTATGTGTATACGTACCATATTCTTTTGTGAGGAATCAGATCCGTACCTGACTCATAAATTATGAAATAGTGAATCAGTAAACATTAGTTCATTTTCTTCCGTCTAAAATACCCACATTGACTTGATCCGTAGCATACAATACAAATTAAGAAGAAGAAATGCGACAGTCACTTATTTTCAAAGACACTATAGGCAAGAAAATGAGGCTGAATGAAAAATACATTGTTATTGAGTCTCGAAAGACGTATTTGACCTAATATGGGAGATCGCCAACTTCGGGGCAACTTGGGCAGGATTGAACTCGCCTCCGGTTGCCCATTCCGAGCGATCTCCTTGCTTGATGCCTTTGACGATGACGAAGCGAAAAGTGGGACGCAGAGAGTAACGTCAGCCGAAAATGCGTTAAATATTATTCATTTGTGCAGAGAGGATTTACCGAGTGTAATTTGCGCGGAAATGGTGGGACTCGACATCTCATTAGATATCGAAGGAAATATGGATAACATCCGGGTATGACGTACGCAAAGTTGGTTTAAAGTGTAGGAAAGTTGAATTTCGATTGATTAATGAAACGATTAATGTATGGCTCTTATGACGGCCTTTGGGATGGTGACACTGTCAGCGTCATACGAATGCTTTTAGGATGAATCTGGGAGTAGGATCGAGTCTGACAACATCAAATTATTCTTATCAAAGGCAATGAGTCCAATGACTCTACTTGTTCATAAATTTTCGTAAATACATTTATCCTCTTAATGAAGTTTACATCCTCGTGACTTGTCATTATACACTGTTGAAGGTGAAAGGAGAAATCAGATTGAAAACACAAACCAAATCTTCAGAAAAGTTTTATTTGTCATGCTGGCAAACGGAAGTCGCTGCTGAATCAACCTGATAATAGATCGAAAATAGTTTAAGTATTTTTTTTTTAAATAATCGTTTTATTAGAGTGTGATTGTATGCAGACTAATAAAAGGGGATATTTGTTGACAGTAAATATTATAGACAAGAAACCGTCAATGAATTAATTTTTAAGATATTCATACGAACAGTATATGAAAAAGTATTCTTACCATGATGACCGTGATGCCCTCCGTGATGGCCTCCGTGGTGACCCCCCGTGGTGACCTCCGTGGTGTCCCCCGTGGTGACCTCCGTGGTGACCCCCGTGGTGACCTCCGTGGTGACCCCCGTGGTGACCTCCGCCGAAGCAGCAAGGCAAGGTCTTGGCGGCGGCGAAGGCAAAGGCGAGAGCCAGCAGGAGAAGCAGGGCGAGGAACCGCATCTGCAGCAGACGCGGAAGCAGTCAGGGCGGGGCGATGAGGCCGAGGGACGTGTGGCGAGCCGAGCGGCCGTTCGGACCTCGGCCGTTCGGGAGGGGGGAGGGCGGCGCCTGTAGCAAATACCTTATACAATTATGTCTCGCAAGAATGGAAAAGTAGCCACTGCCACCACCCATTTAATTAACGTATGGGAACGTAGTGTATATGTGAGAAGAATGATAATGTGGAAGACGGATGTGGGGAAAGGAGCGAGAGTGTGTAAATGTTGTATGCGTGTGTGGTGTATATGTATGGTGCGAGATCACAAAGGTGATATGAGCCGAGGAGAGGCGTGTGCGGGGAGAGTCCTCCGACGCAATCAAGCAGATCACCACATTGATGTAATGAACCAAAAAAAAAAAAAAAAAAAAAAAAAGAAAGAAATAAGACATATTACTAGAATGAAATGGGCTGCTACTACCCTTCTTAGTATCCTTTTCCAACAATCAAGTTCGGGCGTTGATAAAACGAAACATACTTAAATAGTTATTTATTTCGTGATAACTGATAAAACAATAAAACAGTAATAAAACAGAACAAACATAAAACGAAAAAATGGTATTAAAATCAATCATAAAATGAGGTAAAACACAATACAATAAAAGGAACGATAGCAAAATGAACTTAAAACATTAAAATAAATCGGTAAAACGAACTAGAACAATAAAACAAACGATAAAACAGAAAACGCTTAATACATTAAAATAGGAACATAAAACACGAACACAGTAAAACACGACAATAAAAAGCCCGAAGATGATAATTTAAAAAATGCACTAATCACGAGGTCACTTGGTCGAATAAATAGTCAGGCCAATTAGTCTTACCACCTGATGTTTAAAATATCCTCACGACCACTTAGCTCCTCTTAAGACAGGTGGAAGCCCATTCCGGGGTTCCACAGACCGCCTTTCTGCGAGCAGACCACCGGCAAGAATCCCCCCCTGACTCTGTCTGCACTTCCCTTGTTAATGGTGGGCGGGAAACAATGTGAGAAGTTGGTTCTCTTTTGATTAAAATTGATAAAACAAATCTTAAAACTGGTGTGAAAATATAAATATAAAGGAAAATAGTAAAATAAATTCAAATGATAATCCATAAAAAGTAATTAAAATAATTGTATAAAAAGAACCAATGTCAAAGTCCCTTGGAGTAATTA
>NC_091576.1:3710938-3715938 GCF_042767895.1 Penaeus vannamei
TGGCAGTAATCATAATAATAATAATAACAGTATCAATAGTAGTAGTAATAATAATAGTAAGAACGATAATCGAAGTAATAATCAGTAATAATGAAATTGATTCTTAATAAATGAATGAATTAATTTAAAAAATGCTTCCCGAAAAGGCCAAGCTCCTCAGGGTCCTTCTCCCTCGACGCTCCCTTCAGATGCGGTTCCTCGCCCTCGTCCTCCTCCTGGCTCTCGCCGTCGCCTTCGTCGGCGCAAAGTCCTTGGCCTGCTGTGGCGGCGGAGGTCACCATGGGGGTCACGGAGGAGGCAACGGAGGTCACCATGGAGGTCATGGCGGTGGAGGCTTCGGCGGAGGCTTCGGAGGCGGTGGAGGACTGGGAGGTGAGTACTCCGAGGGAGATGGCGTGTGGAAGACTCCTTGAACTCCTGCTTCAGGCGGCGGAACCAGTTCCTCCTTTCTCCTCCTCATAGCGGTTCCTCTGGCGCTGGCCTGCAGCCTTCTTCTCTGGCTTGCATTTGCAATATTTTTGCAATCATCGGCATTGGTTATGATTGACATGTATGGAGTGGAATTTCCTTCTACGTGTTAGTTTTACACACACACACACACACACACACACACACACACACACACACACACACACACACATATATATATATATATATATATATATATATATATATATATATATATATATATATATATATATATATATATATATATATATGTACATACATACATACATACATATATATATATATATATATATATATATATATATGTGTGTGTGTGTGTGTGTGTGTGTGTGTACTCGCACGTCTTTGTTTGATTTGATTATTGTGTCCGTTAGAGAGAGGAAAAAGTCTTGCATAACCCGCAAAGACCACATGCAGACTGCACGCTGAAAATCATATTTATTTATTATTTTTTCCCCAAAACGCATTATTATATAAAGGGAAAAAACTATCTAACGAACTAAAATGAAAACATCTAATGAAACACTAAAATGCACATTTGTAATTATGAAAATAAATATATATTCGCAGAAATTCTCATCTTCACGCTGCATTGTTGAAAATATTTTACATTTTACGAGAAATTGACATTTTTTTTTTTCAGGCGGAGGAGGCTTTGGCGGAGGCTTCGGAGGCTGTGAGTAGAGTAGGAAACCATTAGTTGTAATCATTACGGTTGTTATTATCAATATAATCAATTATGCCATTATGGTTGATAGTGATATTATTATCTATTCTTGCTGTTGTTGTTATTCCTAGTAATGGAATGTCACTTTTTTTATGTTTTTTCTGTTGTCGTTAATCCATGATCACAGCTCGTTTTTTTTTTTTTCAGGAAACTTCAGAGGAAACAGTGACGAGGAACACGTGACCAACATGTCGTGCTTGCAGTGGTTTTCTTGAATTTTCCCTCTAATGGTCTTTCTCCGATTTTTTCTTTATATATATCACTTCAAATAAATCAAATAAACTCATGTGTTTTTAATCTTATTTCATACTGCACCATGAAAGTGGAATTTGGAATTAAATTAATCCGAACAACGGTTGATCAACAATTGGGGAAGATGCACGTCAACAATGCACTCGTTGCCAGATGTACGGAAATAAAGTAATAATTGCCACAAGCACCACAATAATTCAGATGATTTTCTTAAAAAATGAACACCATTTTTCGTGAATTACATTGTGCTATTAACAACGTCGCCACGTCGCGACAGGAGCCCCGCCCAGTACGAGAGGAACGGGGGGGGTGGGGGGCGAGTGGTGGTTCGGTGACCCCCTCCATTACCCCCACCCCCCCCCAGGCAACCCACATCACGACCGCCCCGCCGGGGGCGGTCCCCCCTAGCGTCCGCCAGGCTCCCGCTCCTGCCGGACGGATGGAAGGCCCTGTCTCTGGTCGTGTTGCCTGCGGGCCTGCGCCGCCAACTATAGGGAGAGGCGGTTGGGTGCGGGGCCGCGGGTAGCGGGGCGGGCTGCCGGGCGGGGCTGGGAGCGCGGGCCGCCGGAGCCGAGCGCCGCCCTTGGCCTGCTGTGTGGCGGCTGCGGCGGCGGCCGCGCGTCTCCCACTCGGTCCGTTCCCCCCGTGCCGCCGCTTGGCCTGAGCGGGCGGGCGGCGCGGCGGCCTGCCCAGCGAGGCCGTTCAGCCTAGGGGGGTGGAGAGGAGATTGTGGGCCTGGGGGCTGCGGTGGCGGCGGCGCCTCCTGGGTTGGCCTGCCAGCCACATCTTCCTTGGCTGGCCAGGGGACGGCTTTTCCCTACCCCTTTGGCCCCCCCTGCGCCCTCTCGGGCCGAGGGCAGCAGGCCCTGGCCTGGCCTGGTCCGCCTGCCTCGTCTTCCTTAGAACAGGGGTTGGCTCGGGATTACCCCCATCGGCCCCTGGCGCCCTCTCGGGCCGAGGGCGGCGGCGTGGGATTCGGGCGTGGCCCTGCCGCACCCCCGACGGGGCCTTGCCCCGGCCGGACGGGCAAGGGCGGGCCCTGGGCGCGGTCGTGGTGGCTGAGGGCCTGCGCCGACAACGACAGGGGGACTGCCTCGGCTGCGGGCGACGGGGGGCGACCCCCTCGAGCCCGCTGCTGCTGCGGCCGCCGTACAGGCCGGCCTGCCCTCCCGCACCGGCGGTACAGGGCCCTCCCGCCCCCGGTTTGGCGGCTTGGGCTTCCTTCCCCCTTTCCCCTTCGTCCCCCGCGCCCTCTTAGGCCGAGGGCGGCGGGCCGGTGGCTGGACCTGCCTGTCAGTCTGCCTCGTCTTCCTCGGGCAGGGGCTGGCTCGGGCTTTCCCCCTTCGGCCCCCTGCGCCCTCGCGGGCCGTGGGCAGCGGTGTAGGGGACGGGCGCGGCCCTGCCGGGATTGCCCCCCGAAGGGACCGTTTTTCCCTGGCGGGCGGCCGAGGGAGGGCCCTGGGCGCGGTCGTGGTGGCTGAGGGCCTGCGCCGACAACTATAGGGGGGGCCACCTTCGGCTGCAGGCGGGCGGGCGGCGAGCCCCGCGTCGAGCTCGCCGTCGGGACCGGGCGGGGGCCTTGAGCGGGCGGTGCGGGGGCCCCCTGCTGGTTGGGCCTCGCCCCCTGCGCCCTCTCGGGCCGGGGGCGGAGGCGGCGAAGAAGCCCCTGCCTCTCCGGCTCCCCTCCCCGAAAGCGGGGCAGGCTTTGGGGGGGTCCTGGCTGCCGGGGCCGTCGGAGGGGCTGCCTTCCCTGGCCCCCGGGGCCGAGCGGCCCCTGCCCGCGGTCGTGTGGGCTGAGGGCCCGTGCCGACAACTATAGGGGGGACCACCTTCGGCGGCTGCAGGCGGACGGGCGGCGAGCTCGCCGTCGGGGCCGGTCGGGGGCCTTGCGCGGGCGGTGTGGGGGCCGCCTTCTGGTTGGGCCTCGTCCCCCGAACGGGCGGCTTGGGCTCTCCTGCCCCCTGCGCTCTTTCGGGCCGAGGGCGGAGCCGGTGGCGGCGGGCGCGGGCGTGGCCCCCGCCACTGCGAGGAAGCCCCTGCCTCTCCGGCTCCCGTCCCCGAAAGCGGGGCAGGCTTTGGGGAAGTCCTGGCTGCCGGGGCCGTCGGGGGGGCTGCCTTCCCTGGCCCCCGGGGCCGAGAGGCCCTTGCCCCGCGGTCGTGTGGGCTGAGTCGGCCCGCGCCGACAACTACAGGGTGGTCCACCTTCATTTGGGTGTCAGCGGGCGGCGGCGGCGGAGGCGGCAAGCCGTGGCCGCGGAGGTCCCCGCTGCCCTGGCCCGTCAACGCGCGGCCCTCTCCCCACCCCTGCCGAGCGTGCTGGGCTGGGCTGGAACGCGGCGAGGCGGGCGCGGGTCCCCCTCGGGGCCGGAGCCGGCGGGCGAGCGTGGTGGACGGGGGCAAGAGGCGGTGCAGCGGGGTTGGCGGTTGGGGGCCCGTTGCTCCCCACCCTCCACCCGCGAGAAAGTGAGGCGTTTACAGGGGCGTGGGTGGTGGGGCGTGCGGAGGGCGTCCTCTCCCTTGGCGTGGCGCAGGAGGGGCCCCTTTTTGCGGTCGTGTTGGCTGAGGGACCGCGCCCACAACTATAGGGGGACACCCATGGCCCTCCCTCACCGTTGCGGCGCTCTCCCTGCTCCTTTCCCCTTGTGTCCCTTGCTGCTCTGCTCTTTTCTCCCTGTTCTTACGTCCGGGGGTGTGTGGTGTCTTTTGGGGGTTTGAGCGCCGTCCTGTGCTCTTGGTAAGCTCGGGCGTCGGTCCCTTCCTCGAATTTCCCTCCCCCCCCGAACCTGGCACAGCAAAGGTCGCGGGATCGCGCCACGATGCCGACCGGGGGCCGCCGGGGTAACCAGTCCCCGTGCCACCCCCGCCAGTGTCGGCTGTGGTCCTGCCCTTCACACAGGCGACCGCCCCTCTCTTGACGTTCGGAATGGTTTCCGAGTGCCGCCCCCCTTTTGCGGCCTTCCCCTCGCGACGGCTGAGCCCCCTACGGTTCTTCTCCCCTCGGCCACGTTTCGCCGGTAGCGCGGAGTTAGATCCCGGGTGTGCACACCCTTGCGGCGAGAAAGGAAGAAACCCCCGGCAATCCCACGCCCCTCCTCCTGCGGAGCCCACGGGTGAGGCAGGTTGAAAAGGAGACTGGGCCAGCGAGAGTACCTCCCCATCCCCCTTGCCACGACTTGGCTCGCTCGCCTCCTGCTGGCTCCCGTTTGTGCTTGCTTGCTTGCCTCCGGAGCCGAGCCTTGCAGCGCGAGTTGCGGCCAGGGCCCCATTGCGTGTGGCGTTCTTCGGTGGGGGAGTCGTATGTTGTTTTGTCTGCGGCCCGTTGCTATGACGGAGAACGGAGGAAAGAGGAGGAGAAAGCGGAGAGGCAGGCGGTGAGCAAAGGCGTGGCTTGCCCTTATTAACTTTATTGCACAGCTCAAGGGTGCGGAGCGGGACTGCCGGAAGCAGGCGTGTGTGTGCGTGGGTGAGCAGCCTTGACAGCTGTGAGCCTGTGCCCCACTGCCTTGGCAGCCCGCCTGTACCCGGCTGGCTGGCTGGCTTGGCTGGCTGGCTG
>NC_091576.1:3717991-3720491 GCF_042767895.1 Penaeus vannamei
CCATGCACCTGTCATCTTTGATTGAGAGTCAGATTTCAGTACTGCAAATCCAGTCATATTGTTGGCCTTACCTCTAGTAGAAATATCTTGTAGGAAAAAAAATGAAAACTCTGCAGTGAAGATTTGATGACCTCATAGAAAGTGATCCAATGAAATATCAAAATGCATGTGGTTTTAAGCAACTTTTCAAAATCATTCTTTGAAGCTAAAATTATTATGATATTTATTTGAACTATTTTTCAACAAAGATGTTAAGATAATGACAAATATCCCTCTGAAAATTCCACAGTTATCCAAGTATTGCGGTTCAGCAGAGATCCAATGAGTTCTATCTGATTTAATGAGCCGTCCGCGGTTTCGCATGCATGGCTTAATCTTTGAGACAAGCATATGACTACTGGCAGGATCAACCAGGTAGAAGCAACAAGGCACACTAGCGTGGTCGTCGTTATCATATGAACAACATTAGGAGGAGGAGGACATCGAGGAAGAAGAAGAAGGAGGAGGAGGGAGACGATAGCAGCTTTCTCGAGCAGGGGGGGGGGGGGGGGCAGCAGCAGCCACAATGGGCTGCGCTGCCCCCCTACGGGGGGCACTGCCGCCGCCGCCGCTCTTCCACTGCGGTCTTTCCTTCCTGCCTGCCTTCTTCCTCTCACTTCTCTCTCGCCTTTCCGGTCATTGTTACTTTGGCTTTTCACATGGCAAAACCCCCCCGGAACAGCCCGACGACTCTCGCCCCGCTCTCCCGCTGCTGGGCCAGAAGCCACACCAGGAAGGAATGGGGACAAGGGGGGGGGCATTTCAAATAAAGGGGGGGGCCGCACTTTTTTCGATGGCTGGTTGTTGGGGGTCGTTTCTCTCTCGACTCAGGGTGCGCCGCACACAGGGGAGGAAGACGACAGCGTCGCCGGACCAGAACAACGGCCGCGGCGAGCTCCCCCCGGGCGCGAGCCCCTTTTCTCTCTATCGCCATCGTGGTCGTGCAGCGACGAGGAGGACAGAGGGGGGGAGAGGGGCTCGGCGCAGGCAGGCCAGCCGGCCGGCCGGGACAAGCGGGCTGCCAAGGCAGTGGGGCACAGGCTCACAGCTGTCAAGGCTGCTCCCCACACACACGCCTGCTTCCGGCAATCCCGCTCCACACCCTTGAGCTGTGCAAGGCTAAAGGCCACCACGCCTTTGCTCACCGCCTCTCCGCCTTCTCCTCCTCCTCCTTTTCCTCCGCTCTCCGTCGCAGCAACGGGCCGCAGACAAAACTACATACGACCCAAACCCCCCAAAGAACACCACAGCAATGGGGCCCTGGCCGCAACTCGCGCTGCAAGGCTCGGCTCCGGAGGCAAGCAAAGAAGCAAGCAAGCAAGCACAAACGGGAGCCGGCAGGAGGCGAGCGAGCCAAGCCCGTGGCTAGGGGGAAGGGAGGTACTCTCGCTGGCCCAGTCTCCTTTTCAACCTGCCTCACTCGTGGGCTCTGCAGGAGGAGGGGCGTGGGATTGCCGGGGGTTTCTTCCTTTCTCGCCGCAAGGGTGTGCACACCCGGGATCTAACTCCGCGCTACCGGCGAAACGTGGCCGAGGGGAGAAGAACCGCAGGGGGCTCAGCCGTCGCGAGGGGAAGGCCGCAAAAGGGGGGCGGCACTCGGAAACCATTCCGAACGTCAAGAGAGGGGCGGTCGCCTGTGTGAAGGGCAGGACCACAGCCGACACTGGCGGGGGTGGCACGGGGACTGGTTACCCCGGCGGCCCCCGGACGGCATCGTGGTGCGAGCCCGCGACCTTTGCTGTGGCAGGTTGGGGGGGAGGGAAATTCGGGGAAAGGACCGACGCCCGAGCTTACCAAGAGCAGAGGACGGCGCCCAAACCCCCAAAAGACACCACACACCCCCGGACGTAAGAACAGGGAGAAAAGAGCAGAGCAGCAAGGGACAGAAGGGGAAAGGAGCAGGGAGAGCGCCGCAACGGTGAAGGAGGGAAGAGATGCGGCCATGAGTGTCCCCCTATAATTGTCGGAGCGGTCCCTCAGCCAACACGACCGCAAACAGGGGCTCCTCCTGCGCCACGTCCAGGGAGAGGACGCCCTCCGCACGCCCCACCACCCACGCCCCGGTAAGCGCCTCACTTTCTCGCGGGTGGAGGGCGGGGAGCAACGGGCCCCCAACAGCCAACCCCGCTGCACAGCCTCTTGCCCCCGCCGCCGCCGCCGCCGTCCGCCGACACCCAAATGAAGGTGGACCTCCCTGTAGTTGTCGGCGCGGGCCGACTAAGCCCACACGACTGCGGGGCAGGGGCCGCTCGGCCCCGGGGGCCAGGGAAGGCAGCCCCTCCGACGACCCCGGCAGCCAGGACCCCCCAAAGCCTGCCCCGCTTTCGGGGACGGGAGCCGGAGAGGCAGGGGCTTCCTCGCGGCGGCGGGGGCCACGCCCGCGCCCCCCGCCCCCGCCTCCGCCCCCGGCCCGAGAGGGCGCAGGGGGCAGGAGAGCCCAAGCCGCCCGCCCGGGGGGCGA
>NC_091576.1:3733782-3736282 GCF_042767895.1 Penaeus vannamei
GTCGCGGGCTCGCGCCACAATGCCGACCCGGGGGCCGCCGGGGTAACCAGTCCCCGTGCCACCCCCGCCAGTGTCGGCTGTGGTCCTGCCCTTCACACAGGCGACTGCCCCTCTCTTGACGTTCGGAATGGTTTCCGAGTGCCGCCCCCCTTTTGCGGCCTTCACCTCGCGACGGCTGAGCCCCCTGCGGTTCTTCTCCCCTCGGCCACGTTTCGCCGGTAGCGCGGAGTTAGATCCCGGGTGTGCACACCCTTGCGGCGAGAAAGGAAGAAACCCCCGGCAATCCCACGCCCCTCCTCCTGCGGAGCCCACGGGTGAGGCAGGTTGAAAAGGAGACTGGGCCAGCGAGGGTACCTCCCATCCCCCTTGCCACGGTCTTGGCTCGCTCGCCTCCTGCCGGCTCCCGTTTGTGCTTGCTTGCTTGCTTGCCTCCGGAGCCGAGCCTTGCAGCGCGAGTTGAGGCCAGGGCCCCGTTGCGTGTGGCTTTTTTGGGGGGGTTGGAGTCGTATGTAGTTTTGTCTGCGGCCCGTTGCTGCGACGGAGAGCGGAGGAGAGAGGAGGAGGAGGAGGAGGAGGAGAAGGCGGAGAGGCGGTGAGCAAAGGCGTGGTGGCCTTTAGCTTTGCACAACTCGAGGGTGCGGAGCGGGATTGCCGGAAGCAGGCGTGTGTGTGGGTGAGCAGCCTTGACAGCTGTGAGCCAGTGCCCCACTGCCTTGGCAGCCCGCCTGTCCCGGCCGGCCGGCTGGCCTGCCTGCGCCGCGCCCCCCCCCCCCCCTCCCCCCTCTGTCCTCCTCGTCACTGCACGATGGCGATAGAGAGAAAAAGGGCTCGCTCCCGGGAGGGAGCTCGCCGCGGCCGTTGTTCGTCGTTGGGCGTTTCCGGGGGGGTTTTGCCATGTGAAAAGCCAAAGTAACAGTAACCGGAGAGGTCGAGAGAGAAGTGAGAGGAAGAAGGCAGGCAGGAAGGAAAGACTGCAGCGGAAGAGCGGCGGCGGCGGCAGCGCCCCCCGCTCGAGAAAGCTGATATAGTCTCCCTCCTCCTCCTTCTTCTTCTTCTTCCTCCATGTCCTCCTCCTCCTAATGCTGTTCATATGACGACGACGACCACGCTAGTGTGCGTTGTTGCTTCTACCTGCTTGATCCTGCCAGTAGTCATATGCTTGTCTCAAAGATTAAGCCATGCATGTATAAGTACAGGCCGATTTAAGGCGAAACAGCGGACGACTCATTAAATCAGATATAACTCATTGGATCTCTGCTGAACCGCAATGCTTAGATAACTGTGGAATTTTCAGAGGGATATTTGTCATTATCTTAACATCTTTGTGAAAAATAGTTCAAATATATATCATAATAATTTTGGCTTCAAAGAATGATGTTGAAAAGTTGCTTAAAACGACATTCATTTTGATATTTCATTTGATCACTTTCTATGAGGTCATATATATATATATATATATATATATATATATATATATATATATATATATATATATATATATATATATATATATATATATATATAATCAAAAATCCAAAAGCATCGTAACTATTATTATTTTATTTGCCAATTCCACGTTTCATAATTGATAATGATTGATGATAAGTCAGAGAATTACATCAAATGCATCACTTGAAACTCAGTAATAACAGATTTTTCATCCAGCCACATTTTCTTCTCCATAGGGTCTTCGAAAATAAGTGACTATCGCATTTTTTTTCTTATAATTTGTATCATATGGCACGGATCAAATCAATGTGATCTTGTATTTTAACGAAAGAAAATAAACTAATGCTTACTGATTCATTATTTCATCCTTTTTTCTTATGTGTATACGAACCATATTCTCTTATGATCCGTACCTGACTCAAAAATTATGAAATAGTGAATCAGTAAGCATTAGTTCATTTTCTTCCGTCCAAAATACACACATTGACTTGATCCGTAGCATATAACACAAATCAAGAAGGAAAAATCCGACAGCCACTTGTTTTCAAAGATTCTATAAAGAAGGAAATGAGACTGAACGAAAAATACATTATTATCGAGTTTCGAAAGACGTATTTGACCTAATATGGGAGATCGCCAACTTCGGGGCAACTTGGGCAGGATTGAACTCGCCTCCGGTTGCCCATTCCGAGCGATCTCCTTGCTTGTTGCCTTTGACGATGACGAAGCGAAAAGTGGGACGCAGAGAGTAACGTCAGCCGAAAATGCGTTAAGTATTATTCATTTGTGCGGAGAGGATTTACCGAGTGTAATTTGCGCGGAAATGGTGGGACTCGACATCTCATTAGATATCGAGTGAAATATGGATAACATCCGGGTATGACGTACGCAAAGTTGGTTTAAAGTGTAGGAAAGTTGAATTTCGATTAATTAATTAAACGATTAATGTATAGCTCTCATGACGGCCTTTGGGATGGTGACAGTGTCAGCGTCATACGAATGCTTTTAGGATAAATCTGTGACAGTAGGACCGAGTCTGACAACATCAAAT
>NC_091576.1:3748782-3758782 GCF_042767895.1 Penaeus vannamei
GGGCGGCGGGGGGGCGACCCCCGCCTCGAGCCCGCTGCTGCTGCTGCTGCGGCCGCCGTCGGGGCCTGCCCCCCGCCCGCGCCGGCGGTGCAGGGCCCGCCCCGTCCCCGGTTTGATGGCTTGGGCTACCTTTCCCCTTTCCCTTTCGTCCCCCGCGCACTCTCGGGCTGGACCTGCCTGTCAGTCTGCCTCGTCTGCCTCGTCTTTCTCGGGCAGGGGCTGGCTCGGGCTTTCCCCCTTCGGCCCCCCACGCCCTCGCGAGCCGTGGGCGGCGGCGTAGGGGACGGGCGCGACCCTGCCGGGATCGCCCACCGAAGGGGCCGTTTTTCCCTGGCGGGCGGCCGAGGGAGAGCCCTGGGCGAGGTCGTGGTGGCTGAGGGCCTGCGCCGACAACTATAGAGGGGGCCACCTTCGGCTGCGGGCGGGCGGGCGACGAGCCCCGCGTCGAGCTCGCCGTCGGGGCCGGGCGGGGGCCTTGCGCGGGCGGTGCGGAGCCCCCTGCTGGTTGGGCCTCGCCCCCCGGGCGGGCGGCTTGGGCTCTCCTGCCCCCTGCGCCCTCTCGGGCCGGGGGCGGAGGCGGCGGCGGCGGGTGAGGTCGTGGCCCCCGCCGCCGCGAGGAAGCCCCTGCCTCTCCGGCTCCCGTCCCCGAAAGCGGGGCAGGCTTTGGGGGGTCCTGGCTGCCGGGGTCGTCGGAGGGGCTGCCTTCCCTGGCCCCCGGGGCCGAGCGGCCCCTGCCCCGCAGTCGTGTGGGCTTAGTCGGCCCGCGCCGACAACTACAGGGAGGTCCACCTTCATTTGGGTGTCGGCGGACGGCGGCGGCGGCGGCGGGGGCAAGAGGCTGTGCAGCGGGGTTGGCTGTTGGGGGCCCGTTGCTCCCCGCCCTCCACCCGCGAGAAAGTGAGGCGCTTACCGGGGCGTGGGTGGTGGGGCGTGCGGAGGGCGTCCTCTCCCTGGACGTGGCGCAGGAGGAGCCCCTGTTTGCGGTCGTGTTGGCTGAGGGACCGCTCCGACAATTATAGGGGGACACTCATGGCCGCATCTCTTCCCTCCTTCACCGTTGCGGCGCTCTCCCTGCTCCTTTCCCCTTCTGTCCCTTGCTGCTCTGCTCTTTTCTCCCTGTTCTTACGTCCGGGGGTGTGTGGTGTCTTTTGGGGGTTTGGGCGCCGTCCTGTGCTCTTGGTAAGCTCGGGCGTCGGTCCCTTCCCCGAATTTCCCTCCCCCCCGAACCTGCCACAGCAAAGGTCGCGGGCTCGCACCACGATGCCGTCCGGGGGCCGCCGGGGTAACCAGTCCCCGTGCCACCCCCGCCAGTGTCGGCTGTGGTCCTGCCCTTCACACAGGCGACCGCCCCTCTCTTGACGTTCGGAATGGTTTCCGAGTGCCGCCCCCCTTTTGCGGCCTTCCCCTCGCGACGGCTGAGCCCCCTGCGGTTCTTCTCCCCTCGGCCACGTTTCGCCGGTAGCGCGGAGTTAGATCCCGGGTGTGCACACCCTTGCGGCGAGAAAGGAAGAAACCCCCGGCAATCCCACGCCCCTCCTCCTGCAGAGCCCACGAGTGAGGCAGGTTGAAAAGGAGACTGGGCCAGCGAGAGTACCTCCCTTCCCCCTAGCCACGGGCTTGGCTCGCTCGCCTCCTGCCGGCTCCCGTTTGTGCTTGCTTGCTTGCTTCTTTGCTTGCCTCCGGAGCCGAGCCTTGCAGCGCGAGTTGCGGCCAGGGCCCCATTGCTGTGGTGTTCTTTGGGGGGTTTGGAGTCGTATGTAGTTTTGTCTGCGGCCCGTTGCTGCGACGGAGAGCGGAGGAAAGAGGAGGAGGAGGAGAAGGCGGAGAGGCGGTGAGCAAAGGCGTGGTGGCCTTTAGCCTTGCACAGCTCAAGGGTGTGGAGCGGGATTGCCGGAAGCAGGCGTGTGTGTGGGTGAGCAGCCTTGACAGCTGTGAGCCTGTGCCCCACTGCCTTGGCAGCCCGCTTGTCCCGGCCGGCCGGCTGGCCTGCCTGCGCCGAGCCCCTCTCCCCCCCTCTGTCCTCCTCGTCGCTGCACGACCACGATGGCGATAGAGAGAAAAGGGGCTCGCGCCCGGGAGGGAGCTCGCCGCGGCCGTTGTTCTGGTCCGGCGACGCTGTCGTCTTCCTCCCCTGTGTGCGGCGCACCCTGAGTCGAGAGAGAAACGACCCCCAACAACCAGCCATCGAAAAAAGTGCGGCCCCCCCCTTTATTTGAAATGCCCCCCCTCCTTCGTCCCCATTCCTTCCTGGTGTGGCTTCTGGCCGCAGCAGCGGGAGAGCGGGGCGAGAGTCGTCGGGCTGTTCCGGGGGGGTTTTGCCATGTGAAAAGCCAAAGTAACAATGACCGGAAAGGTCGAGAGAGAAGTGAGAGGAAGAAGGCAGGCAGGAAGGAAAGACCGCAGCGGAAGAGCGGCGGCGGCGGCAGTGCCCCCCGTAAGGGGGCAGCGCAGCCCATTGTGGCTGCTGCTGCCGCCCCCCGCTCGAGAAAGCTGCTATCGTCTCCCTCCTCCTCCTTCTTCTTCTTCCATGTCCTCCTCCTCCTAATGTTGTTCATATGACGACGACGACGACCACGCTAGTGTGCGTTGTTGCTTCTACCTGCTTGATCCTGCCAGTAGTCATATGCTTGTCTCAAAGATTAAGCCATGCATGTGTAAGTACAGGCCGACTTAAGGCGAAACCGCGGACGGCTCATTAAATCAGATAGAACTCATTGGATCTCTGCTGAACCGCAATACTTGGATAACTGTGGAATTTTCAGAGGGATATTTGTCATTATCTTAACATCTTTGTGAAAAAAAGTTCAAATAAATATCATAATCATTTGGGCTTCAAAGAATGATTTTGAAAAGTTGCTTAAAACGACATTCATTTTGATATTTCATTGGATCACTTTCTATGAGGTCATCAAATCTTCACTGAAGAGTTTACATTTTTTTCCCTACAAGATATTTCTACTAGAGGTAAGGCCAACAATATGACTGGATTTGCAGTAATAAAATCTGACTCTCAATCAAAGATGACAGGTGCATGGACATAAATATACACATGTAATAGCTATCAAAGAAAGCGCATTTTAACGATAAGCGAAGAATAAAATTTCGTTATCTTTATATATATATATATATATATATATATATATATATATATATATATATATATATATATATATATATATATATATATATATATATATATAATAGACAAAACGGGAGAAACTAAAAAATCCTAAAGCATCGTAACCTTTTTTTTTTTTTTTTTTCTTTACCAATTCCACGTTTCATAATTGATAATGAGAATTAGATCAAATGCATCATTTCAAACTCAATAGTAATAGATTTTCATCCAGCCACATTTTCTTCTCTATAGGGTCTTCGAAAATAAGTGACTATCGCATTTTTCTTCTAATTTGTATTACATGGCACGGATCAAATCAATGTGATCTTGTATTTTAACGAAAGAAAATAAACTAATGCTTACTGATTCACTATTTCATCATTTTTCTTATGTGTATACGTACCATATTCTCTTGTGAGGAATCAGATCCGTACCTGACTCAAAAATTATGAAATAGTGAATCAGTAAACATTAGTTCATTTTCTTCCGTCTAAAATACCCACATTGACTTGATCCGTAGCATAAAATACAAATCAAGAAGGAAAAATCCGACAGCCACTTGTTTTCAAAGATACTATAAAGAAGGAAATGAGACTGAACGAAAAATACATTGTTATTGAGTCTCGAAAGACGTATTTGACCTTATATGGGAGATCGCCAACTTCGGGGCAACTTGGGCAGGATTGAACTCGCCTCCGGTTGCCCATTCCGAGCGATCTCCTTGCTTGTTGCCTTTGACGATGACGAAGCGAAAAGTGGGACGCAGAGAGTAACGTCAGCCGAAAATGCGTTAGATATTATTCATTTGTGCAGAGAGGACTTACCAAGTGTAATTTGCGCGGAAATGGTGGGACTCGACATCTCATTAGATATCGAGTGAAATATGGATAACATCCGGGTATGACGTACGCAAAGTTGGTTTAAAGTGTAGGAAAGTTGAATTTCGATTGATTAATCAAACGATTAATGTATAGATCTCATGACGGCCTTTGGGATGGTGACACTGTCAGCGTCATACGAATGCTTTTAGGATAAATCTGTGACAGGAGGACCGAGTCTGACATCAAATTATTCTTATCAAAGGCAGTTAGTCCAGTGACTCTACTTGTGCATAAATTTTCGTAAATACATTTATCCTCTTAATAAAGTTTACATCCTCGTGACTTGTCATTACATTCTGTTGAAGGTGAAAGGAGAAATCTGATTGAAAACACAAACCAAATCTTCAGAAAAGTTTTATTTGTCATGCTGGCCAACGGAAGTCGCTGCAGAATCAACCTGATAATAAATAGAAAATAGTTTAGGTATTTTTTGAATAATCGTTTTATTGGAGTGTGATTAAATGCAGACTAATAAAAGGGGATGTTTGATGACAGTAAATATTATAGACAAGAAATCGTCAATGAATTAATTTTTAAAATATTCATATGAACAGTATATGAAAAAGTATTCTTACCATGATGACCGTGATGCCCTCCATGATGGCCTCCGTGGTGACCCCCGTGGTGACCTCCGTGGTGACCCCCGTGGTGACCTCCGTGGTGACCTCCGCCGAAGCAGCAGGGCAAGGTCTTGGCGGCGGCGAAGGCAAAGGCGAGAGCCAGCAGGAGAAGCAGGGCGAGGAACCGCATCTGCAGCAGACGCGGAAGCAGTCAGGGCGGGGCGATGAGGCCGAGGGACGTGTGGCGAGCCGAGCGGCCGTTCGGACCTCGGCCGTTCGGGAGGGGGGGGGCGGCGCCTGTATCAAATACCTTATACAATTATGTCTCGCAAGAATGGAAAAGTAGCCACTGCCACCACCCATTTAATTAACGTATAGGAACGTAGTATATATGTGAGAAGAATGATAATGTGGAAGACGGATGTGGGGAAAGGAGCGAGAGTGTGTAAATGTTGTATGCGTGTGTGGTGTAGATGTATGGTGCGAGATCACAAAGATTGGTACGCGTGATATGAGCCGAGGAGAGGCGTGTGCGGGGAGAGTCCTCCGACGCAATCAAGCAGATCACCGCATTGATGTAATGGACCCCCCAAAAAAGAAAGAAATAAGACATATCACTAGAGGGAAATGGGCTGCTACTACCCTTCTTAGTATCCTTTTCCAACAATCAAGTTCGGGCGTTGATAAAACGAAACATACTTAAATAGTTATTTATTTCGTGATAACTGATAAAACAAGAAAACAGTAATAAAACAGAACAAACATAAAACGAAAAAATGGTATTGAAATCAATCATAAAATGAGGTAAAACACAATACAATAAAAGGAACAATAGCAAAATGAACTTAAAACATTAAAATAAATCGGTAAAACGAACTAGAATAATAAAACAAACGATAAAACAGAAAACGCTCAATACATTAAAATAGGAACATAAAACACGAACACAGTAAAACACGACAATAAAAAGCCCGAAGATGATAATTTAAAAAATGCACTAATCACGAGGTCACTTGGTCGAATAAATAGTCTGGCCAATTAGTCTTACCACCTTATGCTTAAAATATCCTCACGACCACTTAGCTGCTCTTAAGACAGGTGGAAACCCATTCCGGGGTTCCACAGACCGTCTTTCTGCTAGCAGACCACCGGCAATCTTTAATCTTTTGATTAAAATTGATAAAACAAATCTTAAAACTGGTGTGAAAATATAAATCTAAATGAAAATAGTAAAATAAATTCAAATGATAATCCATAAAAAGTAATTAAAATAATTGTGTAAAAAGAACCAATGTTAAAATCACTTGGAGTAATCAATAGACCACTTGAATAAAATGTTAAGAAAAAAGTAAAATTATTAAGATTTAATAGGTATTTGTAAGAACCATGTTGACCTCTTGCTCTTTAAAAAAGAATGTATATATATAAATCTTAAAACAAAAATGAAAGAATCATCTTCGGGGTATACACATATACAATAACAACAACATAAGAAAATAATTTATTTGGTAAAAAAAAAAAAAAAAAAAAAAATATTGGGCAGCGGAATGGCAATAGTGGCGAGTGCGCGGCATCCTCCTCACTCCGCGAGATAAACGCCCTTTTCTTTAGGCCTGCGGTTGCTTTCTGTTCTCGGAGAAGGAGCCACGCAACAGAGTTCTTGCCATTGGTCAAAGGGGCGTGGTTCTCAAAGCAACCCCACAAACCACCTGGGAATTGCAGGGCATTTTAACGCCACCTCGCGGGTCGCACCAGGTACAATGTTGCCACCTTGAGTTCCTCAGTTTTTAGTTTATTTGCCTGTGGGAGATGTCGGAGGTGAGAAAGGATATTTCAATGATTGTATTACCTCCTGGAGTGATCTGTGGGTGTACAGTGTAGCAGATCACTACACGCCGTTGGGGGAGCACCGGGGTTGAGGCCTCATTGATGCATATTTTTATGACAAAAATTATATATATATATATATATATATATATATATATATATATATATATATATATATATATATATATATATATATATATATATATATATATATATATATATATATATATATATATATGTATGTATATATATATATATATATATATATATATATATATATATATATATACGTATACGCAGGCTTTGGGGGGGTCCTGGCTGCCGGGGCCGTCGGAGGGGCTGCCTTCCCTGGCCCCCGGGGCCGAGCGGCCCCTGCCCGCGGTCGTGTGGGCTGAGGGCCCGTGCCGACAACTATAGGGGGGACCACCTTCGGCGGCTGCAGGCGGACGGGCGGCGAGCTCGCCGTCGGGGCCGGGCGGGGGCCTTGCGCGGGCGGTGCGGGGGCCGCCTTCTGGTTGGGCCTCGCCCCCCGAGCGGGCGGCTTGGGCTCTCCTGCCCCCTGCGCTCTTTCGGGCCGAGGGCGGAGCCGGCGGCGGCGGGCGCGGGCGTGGCCCCCGCCGCCGCGAGGAAGCCCCTGCCTCTCCGGCTCCCGTCCCCGAAAGCGGGGCAGGCTTTGGGGAAGTCCTGGCTGCCGGGGCCGTCGGAGGGGCTGCCTTCCGTGGCCCCCGGGGCCGAGCGGCCCTTGCCCCGCGGTCGTGTGGGCTGATTCGGCCCGCGCCGACAACTACAGGGTGTTCCACCTTCATTTGGGTGTCAGCGGGCGGCGGCGGCGGAGGCGGCAAGCCGTGGCCGCGGCGGTCCCCGCTGCCCTGGCCCGTCAACGCGCGGCTCTCTCCCCACCCCTGCCGAGCATGCTGGGCTGGGCTGGAACGCGGCGAGGCGGGCGCGGGTCCCCCTCGGGGCCGGAGCCGGCCGGCGAGCGTGGCGGGCGGGGGCAAGAGGCGGTGCAGCGGGGTTGGCGGTTGGGGGCCCGTTGCTCCCCGCCCTCCACCCGCGAGAAAGTGAGGCGTTTACCGGGGCGTGGGTGGTGGGGTGTGCGGAGGGCGTCCTCTCTTGGCGTGGCGCAGGAGGGGCCCCTGTTTGCGGTCGTGTTGGCTGAGGGACCGCGCCGACAACTATAGTGGGACACCCATGGCCGCATCTCTTCCCTCCCTCACCGTTGCGGCGCTCTCCCTGCTCCTTTCCCCTTCTGTCCCTTGCTGCTCTGCTCTTTTCCCCTGTTCTTACGTCCGGGGGTGTGTGGTGTCTTTTGGGGTTTTGGGCGCCGTCCTGTGCTCTTGCTAAGCTCGGGCGTCGGTCCTTTCCTCGAATTTCCCTCCCCCCGAACCTGGCACAGCAAAGGTCGCGGGTTCGCGCCACGAAGCCGACCGGTGGCCGCCGGGGTAACAAGTCCCTGTGCCACCCCCGCCAGTGTCGGCTGTGGTCCTGCCCTTCACACAGGCGACCGCCCCTCTCTTGACGTTCGGAATGGTTTCCGAGTGCCGCCCCCCTTTTGCGGCCTTCCCCTCGCGACGGCTGAGCCCCCTGCGGTTCTTCTCCCCTCGGCCACGTTTCGCCGGTAGCGCGGAGTTAGATCCCGGGTGTGCACACCCTTGCGGCGAGAAAGGAAGAAACCCCCGGCAATCCCACGCCCCTCCTCCTGCGGAGCCCACGGGTGAGGCAGGTTGAAAAGGAGACTGGGCCAGCGAGAGTACCTCCCCTCCCCCTTGCCACGGGCTTGGCTCGCTCGCCTCCTGCCGGCTCCCGTTTGTTTGCTTGCTTGCTTGCCTCCGGAGCCGAGCCTTGCACCGCGAGTTGCGGCTAGGGCCCCATTGCGTGTGGTGTTCTTTAGGGGGGTTAGAGTTGTATGTAGTTTTGTCTGCGGCCCGTTGCTGCGACGGAGAGCGGAGGAAAGAGGAGGAGGAGAAGGCGGAGAGGCGGTGAGCAAAGGCGTGGTGGCCTTTAGCCTTGCACAGCTCAATGGTCCGGAGCGGGATTGCCGGAAGCAGGCGTTTGTGTGGGTGAGCAGCCTTGACAGCTGTGAGCCTGTGCCCCACTGCCTTGGCAGCCCGCCTGTCCCGGCTGGCCTGCCTGCGCCGCGCCCCTCTCCCCCCCTCTGTCCTCCTCGTCGCTGCACGACCACGATGGCGATAGAGAGAAAAAGGGCTCGCGCCCGGGAGGGAGCTCGCCGCGGCCGTTGTTCGTCGTTGGGCGTTTCCGGGGGGGTTTTCCCATGTGAAAAGCCAAAGTAACAATAATCGAAGAGGTCGAGAGAGAAGTGAGAGGAAGAAGGCAGGCAGGAAGGAAAGACCGCAGCGGAAGAGCGGCGGCGGCGGCAGCGCCCCCCGCTCGAGAAAGCTGATATCGTCTCCCTCCTCCTCCTTCTTCTTCTTCTTCCTCCATGTCCTCCTCCTAATGCTGTTCATATGACGACGACGACGACCACGCTAGTGTGCGTTGTTGCTTCTACCTGCTTGATCCTGCCAGTAGTCATATGTCTCAAAGAGTAAGCCATGCATGTGTAAGTACAGGCCGACTTAAGGCCAAACCGCGGACGGCTCATTAAATCAGATATAACTCATTGGATCTCTGCTCAACCGCAATACTTGGATAACTGTGGAATTTTCAGAGGGATATTTGTCATTATCTTAACATCTTTGTTGAAAAATAGTTCAAATAAATATCATAATCATTTTGGCTTCAAAGAATGATTTTGAAAAGTTGCTTAAAACGACATTCATTTTGATATTTCATTGGATCACTTTCTATGAGGTCATCAAATCTTCACTGAAGAGTTTACATTTTTTTCCCTACAAGATATTTCTACTAGAGGTAAGGCCAACAATATGACTGGATTGGCAGTAATAAAATCTGGTTCTCAATCAAAGATGAAAGTTTCATGGACATAAATGCACACATATAATAGTTATCAAAGAGAGCGCATTTGTACGGTAAATGAAGAATGAAATTTCCTTATATATTAGACAAAACGGGAGAAATTCAAAAATCCTAAAGCATCGTAACTTTTTCTTTTCTTTTCTTTTCCTTACCAATTCCACCTTTCATAATTTATAATGAGAATTAGATCAAATGCATCATTTCAAACTCAATAATGATAGATTTTCATCCAGCCACATTTTCTTCTCTATAGGGTCTTCGAAAATAAGTGACTATCGCATTTTTCTTCTAATTTGTATTACATGGCACGGATCAAGTCAATGTGATCTTGTATTTTAGAAAATGAACTAATGCTTACTGATTCACTATTTCATCGTTTTTCTTATGTGTATACGTACCATATTCTTTTGTGAGGAATCAGATCCGTACCTGACTCAAAAATTATGAAATAGTGAATCAGTAAACATTAGTTCATTTTCTTCCGTCTAAAATACACATTGACTTGATCCGTAGCATAAAATACAAATCAAGAAGGAAAAATCCGACAGCCACTTGTTTTCAAAGACACTATAGGGAAGAAAATGAGGCTGAATGAAAAATACATTGTTATTGAGTCTCGAAAGACGTATTTGACCTAATATGGGAGATCGCCAACTTCGGGGCAACTTGGGCAGGAT
>NC_091576.1:3764413-3766913 GCF_042767895.1 Penaeus vannamei
AAAAGCATCGTAACTATTATTTTATTTGCCAATTCCACGTTTCATAATTGATAATGATTGATGATAAGTCAGAGAATTACATCAAATGCATCATTTCAAACTCAGTAATTACAGATTTTTCATCCAGCCACATTTTCTTCTCCATAGGGTCTTTTTTTTCTTATAATTAGTATCATATGGCACGGATCAAGTCAATGTGTATATTTTAGACGGAAGAAAATGAACCAATGCTTACTGATTCACTATTTCATGATTTTCTTATGTGTATACGTAAAATATTCTCTTGTGAGGAATCAGATCCGTACCTGACTCAAAAATTATGAAATAGTGAATCAGTAAGCATTAATTCATTTTCTTCCGTCTAAAATCCACACATTGACTTGATCCGTAGCATACAATACAAATTAAGACGAAGAAATGCGACAGTCACTTATTTTCGAAGACACTATAGGGAAGAAAATGTGGCTGAATGAAAAATACATTGTTATTGAGTCTCGAAAGACGTATTTGACCTAATATGGGAGATCGCCAACTTCGGGGCAACTTGGGCAGGATTGAACTCGCCTCCGGTTGCCCATTCCGAGCGATCTCCTTGCTTGTTGCCTTTGACGATGACGAAGCGAAAAGTGGGACGCAGAGAGTAACGTCAGCCGAAAATGCGTTGGATATTATTCATTTGTGCAGAGAGGATTTACCAAGTGTAATTTGCGCGGAAATGGTGGGACTCGACATCTCATTAGATATCGAGTGAAACATGGATAACATCCGGGTATGACGTACGCAAAGTTGGTTTAAAGTGTAGGAAAGTTGAATTTCGATTGATTAATTAAACGATTAATGTATGGCTCTTATGATGGCCTTTGGGATGGTGACACTGTCAGTGTCATACGAATGCTTTTAGGATGAATCTGTGAGAGTCGGACCGAGTCTGACAACATCAAATTATTCTTATCAAAGGCAGTAAGTACAGTGACTCTGCCTGTGCATAAATTTTCGTAAATACATTTATCCTCTTAATTAATGAAGTTTACATCCTCGTGACTTGTCATTATTTACTGTTGAAGGTGAAAGGAGAAATCAGATTGAAAACACAAACCAAATCTTCAGAAAAGTTTTATTTGTCATGCTGGCAAACGGTAGTCGCTGCTGAATCAACCTGGTAATAGATCGAAAATCGTTTATTTTTTTTTAAATAATCGTTTTATTAGAGTGTGATTGTATGCAGACTAATAAAAGGGGATATTTGATGATTGTAAACATAGACAAGAAACCGTCAATGAATTAAGTTTTAAAATATTCATATTAGCAGTATATGAAAAAGTACTTTCTTACCATGATGACGGTGATGTCCTCCATGATGGCCTCCGTGGTGACCCCCGTGGTGACCTCCGTGGTGACCTCCGCCGAAGCAGCAAGGCAAGGTCTTGGCGGCGGCGAAGGCAAAGGCGAGAGCCAGCAGGAGAAGCAGGGCGAGGAACCGCATCTGCAGCAGACGCGGAAGCAGTCAGGGCGGGGCGATGAGGCCGAGGGACGTGTGGCGAGCCGAGCGGCCGTTCGGGAGGGGGGGGGGGGGAGGCGGCGCCGTTGGGGGGAGCACCGGGGTTCAGGCCTCATTGGTGCATATTTTATGACAAAAATGATATATATATACACATACACACACAAATATATATTTGTGTGTGTGTATACATAGTGTGTGTGTGTATGTGTGTATACATAGTGTGTGTGTATACATAGTGTGTGTGTGTGTATGTGTGTATACATAGTGTGTATGTGTGTATACATAGTGTGTGTGAGTATACATAGTGTGTATGTGTGTATACATAGTGTGTATGTGTGTATACATAGTGTGTGTGTGTATGTGTGTATACATAGTGTGTGTGTGTGTATTTGTGTATACATAGTGTGTGAGTGTGTATACATAGTGTGTGTATATGTGTATACATAGTGTGTGTGTGTGTGTATGTGTGTATACATAGTGTGTGTGTGTGTGTATGTGCATATACATAGTGTGTGTGTGTGTATGTGTGTATACATAGTGTGTGTGTATGTGTGTATACATAGTGTGTGTGTGTATGTGTGTAGACATAATATATATATATACATATATATATATATATATATATATATATATATATATATATATATATATATATATAAATGCACATAAATATTGCAAATGAGCATAGATGCGTGTATGTGTGTATGAATGTATGTATAAATTTTATACTGTACATGTATATATACAGTAACAATAATAGTAGTTGTAGTAGTAATGATAAGAACAATAATCGAAGTAATAATTAGTATTAATGAAAATACTATTGACTAAATCATTAAAAGATTAATTAATTAGAAACAAAAAAAAGCTTCCCGAAAAGGCCAAGCTCCTCAGGGTCCTTCTCCCTCGACGCTCCCTTCAGATGCGGTTCCTCGCCTTCGTCCTCCTCCTGGCTCTCGCCGTCGCCTTCGTCGGCGCCAAGTCCCTGGCCTGCTGTGG
>NC_091576.1:3779413-3796913 GCF_042767895.1 Penaeus vannamei
TATATATATATGTATATATATATGTATATATATCATTTCAAATAAATCAAATAAACTCATATTGCACCATGAAAGTGGAATTTGGAATTAAATTAATCCGAACAACGGTTGATCAACAATTGGGGAAGATGCACGTCAACAATGCACTCGTTGCCAGATGTACGGAAATAAAGTAATAATTGCCACAAGCACCACAATAATTCAGATGATTTTCTTAAAAAATGAACACCATTTTTCGTGAATTACATTGTGCTATTAACAACGTCGCCACGTCGCGACAGGAGCCCCGCCCATTACGAGAGGAACGGTGGGGTGGGGGGCGAGTGGTGGTTCGGTGCCCCCTCCATTATCCCCCCCCCCCCAGGCAACCCACATCACGACCGCCCCGCCGGGGGCAGTCCCCCCTAGCGCCCGCCAGGCTCCCGCTCCTGCCGGACGGATGGAAGGCCCTGTCTCTGGTCGTGTTGGCTGCGGGCCTGCGCCGCCAACTATAGGGAGAGGCGGTTGGGTGCGGGGCCGCGGGTGGCGGGGCGGGCTGCCGGGCGGGGCTGGGAGCGCGGGCCGCCGGAGCCGAGCGCCACCCTTGGCCTGCTGTGTGACGGCGGCGGCGGCGGCCGCGCGTCTCCGACTCGGTCCGTTCCCCCGTGCCGCCGCCTGGCCTGAGCGGGCGGACGGCGCGGCGGCCTGCCCAGCGAGGCCGTTCAGCCTAGGGGGGTGGAGAGGAGATTGTGGGCCTGGGGGCTGCGGTGGCGGCGGCGCCTCCTTGGTTGGCCTGCCAGCCACGTCTTCCTTGGCTGGCCAGGGGACGGCTTGGGCATTTCCCTACCCTTCGGCTCCCCCGTGCCCTCTCGGGCCGAGGGCGGCGGGCCCTGGCCTGGCCTGGCTTGCCTGCCTCGTCTTCCTTAGAACAGGGGTTGGCTCGGGCTTACCCCCATCGGCCCCTGGCGCCCTCTCGGGCCAAGGGCGGTGGCCTGGGATTCGGGCGTTGCCCTGCCGCACCCCCGACGGGGCCTTGCCCCGGCCGGACGGGCAAGGGCGTGCCCTGGGCGCGGTCGTGGTGGCTGAGGGCCTGCGCCGACAACGACAGGGGGACTGCCTCGGGTGCGGGCGGCGGGGGCCGACCCCCGCCTCGAGCCCGCTGCTGCTGCGGCCGCCGTCGGGGCCGGCCCTCCCGCCCCCGGTTTGGCGTCTTGGGCTTCCTTTCCCCTTTCCCCTTCGTCCCCCGCGCCCTCTCGGGCCGAGGACGGCGGGCCGGTGGCTGGACCTGCCTGTCAGTCTGCCTCGTCTTCCTCGGGCAGGGGCTGGCTGGGCTTTCCCCCTTCGGCCCCCTGCGCCCTCGCGGGCCGTGGGCGGCGGCGTAGGGGACGGGCGCGGCCCTGCCGGGATCACCCACCGCAGGGGCCGTTTTTCCCTGGCGGGCGGCCGAGGGCGGGCCCTGGGCGCGGTCGTGGTGGCTGAGGGCCTGCGCCGACAACTATAGGGGGGGCCACCTTCGGCTGTGGGCGGGCGGGTAGCGAGCCCCGCGTCGAGCTCGCCGTCGGGACCGGGCGGGAGCCTTGCGCGGGCGGTGCGGTGGCCCCCTGCTGGTTGGGCCTCGTCCCCTGCGCCCTCTCGAGCCGGGGGCGGAGCCGGCGGGCGCGGGCGTAGTCCCCACCGCCGCGAGGAAGCCCCTGCCTCTCCGGCTGCCGTCCCCGAAAGCGGGGGGTCCTGGCTGCCGGAGCCGTCGGAGGGCTGCCTTCCCTGGCCGCCGGGGCCGAGCGGCCCCTGCCCGCGGTCGTTTGGGCTGAGGGCGCGTGCCGACAACTATAGGGTGGACCACCTTCGGCGGCTGCAGGCGGATGGGCGGCGAGCTCGCCGTCGGGGCCGGGCGGGGGCCTTGCGCGGGCGGTGCGGGGGCCGCCTGCTGGTTGGGCCTCGCCCCCCGAGCGGGCGGCTTGGGCTCTCCTGCCCCCTGCGCTCTCTCGGGCCGAGGGCGGAGCCGGAGGCGGCGGGCGCGGGCGTGGCCCCCGCCGCCGCGAGGAAGCCCCTGCCTCTCCGGCTGCCGTCCCCGAAAGCGGGGCAGGCTTTGGGGGGGTACTGGCTGCCGGGGCCGTCGGAGGGGCTGCCTTCCGTGGCCCCCGGGGCCGAGCGGCCCCTGCCCCGCGGTCGTGTGGGCTGAGTCGGTCCGCGCCGACAACTACAGGGTGGTCCACCTTAATTTGGGTGTCGGCGGGCGGCGGCGGCGGCGGCAAGCCGTGGCCGCGGCGGTCCCCGCTGCCCTGGCCCGCCAACGCGCGGCCCTCTCCCCACCCCTGCCGAGCGTGCTGGGCTGGGCTGGAACGCGGCGAGGCGGGCGCGGGTCCCCCTCGGGGCCGGAGCCGGCCGGAGCTGGCCGCCCTCGGGGCCGGCCAGCGAGCGTGGCGGGCGGGGGCAAGAGGCGGTGCAGCGGGGTTGGCGGTTGGGGGCCCGTTGCTCCCCGCCCTCCACCCGCGAGAAAGTGAGGCGCTTACCGGGGCGTGGGTGGTGGGGCGTGCGGAGGGCGTCCTCTCCCTGGGCGTGGCGCAGGAGGAGGCCCTGTTTGCGGTCGTGTTGGCTGAGGGACCGCGCCGACAACTATATGGGGACACCCATGGCCGCATCTCTTCCCTCCCTCACCGTTGTGGCGCTCTCCCTGCTCCTTTCCCCTTCTGTCCCTTGCTGCTCTGCTCTTTTCTCCCTGTTCTTACGTCCGGGGGTGTGTGGTGTCTTTTGGGGGTTTGGGCGCCGTCCTGTGCTCTTGGTAAGCTCGGGCGTCGGTCCCTTCCTCGAATTTCCCTCCCCCCCGAACCTGGCACAGCAAAGGTCGCGGGCTCGCGCCACGATGCCGACCGGGGGCCGCCGGGGTAACCAGTCCCCGTGCCACCCCCGCCAGTGTCGGCTGTGGTCCTGCCCTTCACACAGGCGACCGCCCCTCTCTTGACGTTCGGAATGGTTTCCGAGTGCCGCCCCCCTTTTGCGGCCTTCCCCTCGCTACGGCTGAGCCCCCTGCGGTTCTTCTCCCCTCGGCCACGTTTCGCCGGTAGCGCGGAGTTAGATCCCGGGTGTGCACACCCTTGCGGCGAGAAAGGAAAAAAACCCCGGCAATCCCACGCCCCTCCTCCTGCGGAGCCCACGGGTGAGGCAGGTTGAAAAGGAGACTGGGCCAGCGAGGGTACCTCCCCTCCCCCTTGCCACGGGCTTGGCTCGCTCGCCTCCTGCCGGCTCCCGTTTGTGCTTGCTTGCTTGCTTGCTTGCCTCCGGAGCCGAGCCTTGCAGCGCGAGTTGCGGCCAGGGTCCCGTTGCGTGTGGTGTTCTTTGGGGGGGGTTGGAGTCGTATGTAGTTTTGTCTGCGGCCCGTTGCTGCGACGGAGAGCGGAGGAAAGAGGAGGAGGAGGAGAAGGCGGAGAGGCGGTGAGCAAAGGCGTGGTGGCCTTTAGCTTTGCACAGCTCAAGGGTGCGGAGCGGGATTGCCGGAAGCAGGCGTGTGTGTGGGTGAGCAGCCTTGACAGCTGTGAGCCTGTGCCCCACTGCCTTGGCAGCCCGCCTGTCCCGGCCGGTCGGCTGGCCTGCCTGCGCCGCGCCCCTCTCCCCCCCTCCCCCTCCACCTCTGTCCTCCTCGTCACTGCACGATGGCGATAGAGAGAAAAAGGGCTCGCGCCCGGGAGGGAGCTCGCCGCGGCCGTTGTTCGTCGTTGGGCGTTTCCAGGGGGGTTTTGCCATGTGAAAAGCCAAGGTAACAATAACCGGAGAGGTCGAGAGAGAAGTGAGAGGAAGAAGGCAGGCAGGAAGGAAAGACCGCAGCGGAAGAGCGGCGGCGGCGGCAGCGCCCCCCGCTCGAGAAAGCTGCTATCGTCTCCCTCCTTCTTCTTCTTCCTCCATGTCCTTCTCCTCCTAATGCTGTTCATATGACGACGACGACGACCACGCTAGTGTGCGTTGTTGCTTCTACCTGCTTGATCCTGCCAGTAGTCATATGCTTGTCTCAAAGATTAAGCCATGCATGTGTAAGTACAGGCCGACTTAAGGCCAAACCGCGGACGGCTCATTAAATCAGATATAACTCATTGGATCTCTGCTGAACCGCAATACTTGGATAACTGTGGAATTTTCAGAGGGATATTTGTCATTATCTTAACATCTTTGTGAAAAATAGTTCAAATAAATCTTATAATCATTTTGGCTTCAAAGAATGATTTTGAAAAGTTGCTTAAAACCACATTCATTTTGATATTTCATTGGATCACTTTCTATGAGGTCATCAAATCTTCACTGAAGAGTTTACATTTTTTTTCCCTACAAGATATTTCTACTAGAGGTAAGCCCAACAATATGACTGGATCTGCAGTAATAAAATCTGGTCCTCAATAAAAGATAACAGGTTCATGGACATAAATGCACACATATAATAGTTATCAAAGAGAGCGCATTTTAACGGTAAATGAAGTATGAAATTCTTTATCGTTTCATATATATATAATAGACAAAATGGGAGAAACTCAAAAATCCAAAAGCATCGTAACTATTATTATTTTCTTTACCAATTCCACGTTTCATAATTGATAAAGATTGATAAGTCAGAGAATTAGATCAAATGCATCATTTGAAACTCAAAAATAATGTATTTTTCATTCAGTCACATTTTCTTCTCCATTCGAAAATAAGTGACTATCGCATTTTTCTAATTTCTAATTTGTATCATATGGTACGGATCAAGTCAATGTGTATATTTTAGACGGAAGAAAATGAACTAATACTTACTGATTCACTATTTCATAATTTTTCTTCTGTGTATACGTACCATATTCTCCTGCGGGGAATCAGATCCGTACCTGACTCAAAAATTATGAAATAGTGAATCAGTAAACATTAGTTCATTTTCTTCCGTCTAAAATCCACACATTGACTTGATCCGTAGCATATTATACAAATTATAAGAAGAAATGCGACAGTCACTTATTTTCTAAGATACTATAGGGAAGAAAATGAGGCTGAATGAAAAATACATTATTATTGTTTCGAATGATGTATTTGACCTTATATGGAGGCAACTTCGGCAGGATTGAACTGGCCTCCGGTTGCCCATTCCGAGCGATCTCCTTGCTTGATGCCTTTGACGATGACGAAGCGAAAAGTGGGACTGAATCAACCTGATAATAAATAGAAAATAGTTTTGGTATTTTTTAAATAATCGTTTTATTAGAGTGTGATTGTATGCAGACTAATAAAAGGGGATGTTTGATGACAGTAAATATTATAGACAAGAAACCGTCAATGAATTAATTTTTGAAATATTCATATGAACAGTATATGAAAAAGTATTCTTACCATGATGACCGTGATGCCCTCCATGATGGCCTCCGTGGTGACTCCCGTGGTGACGGCGAAGGCAAAGGCCAGCAGGAGAAGCAGGGCGAGGAACCGCATCTGCAGCAGACGCTGAAGCAGTCAGAGCGATGAGGCCGAGGGACGTGGGGGGGAGGGAGGGCGGCGCCTGTAGCAAATACATTATACAATTATGTCTCGCAAGAATGGAAAAGTAGCCACTGCCACCACCCATTTAATTAACGTATGGGAACGTAGTGTATATGTGAGAAGAATGATAATGTGGAAGACGGATGTGGGGAAAGGAGCGAGAGTGTGTAAATGTTGTATGCGTGTGTGGTGTAGATGTATGGTGCGAGATCACAAAGATTGGTACGCGTGATATGAGCCGAGGAGAGGCGTGTGCGGGGAGAGTCCTCCAACGCAATCAAGCAGATCACCACATTGATGTAATGAACCCCCCCCCAAAAAAGAAAGAAATAAGACATATCACTAGAGGGAAATGGGCTGCTACTACCCTTCTTAGTATCCTTTTCCAACAATCAAGTTCGGGCGTTGATAAAACGAAACATACTTAAATAGTTATTTATTTCGTGATAACTGATAAAACAATAAAACAGTAATAAAACAGAACAAACATAACACGAAAAAATGGTATTAAAATCAATCATAAAATGAGGTAAAACACAATACAATAAAAGGAACGATAGCAAAATGAACTTAAAACATTAAAATAAATCGGTAAAACGAACTAGAACAATAAAACAAACGATAAAACAGAAAACGCTTAATACATTAAAATAGGAACATAAAACACGAACACAGTAAAACACACAATAAAAGCCCGAAGATGATAATTTAAAAAATGCACTAATCACGAGGTCACTTGGTCGAATAAATAGTCTGGCCAATTAGTCTTACCACCTTATGTTTAAAATATCCTCACGACCACTTAGCTGCTCTTAAGACAGGTGGAAGCCCATTCCGGGGTTCCACAGACCGTCTTTCTGCTAGCAGACCACCGGCAAGAATCCCCCCTGACTGTCTGCACTTTCCTTGTTAATGGTGGGAGGGAAACAATGTGAGAAGTTGGTTCTCTTTTGATTAAAATTGATAAAACAAATCTTAAAACTGGTGTGAAAATATAAATATAAATGAAAATAGTAAAATAAATTCAAATGATAATCCATAAAAAGTAATTAGAATAATTGTATAAAAAGAACCAATGTTAAAATCACTTGGAGTAATTAATAGACCACTTGAATAAAATGTTAAGAAAAATGTAAAATGATTAAGATTTAATAGGTATTTGTAAGAACCATGTTGACCTCTTGCTCTTTAAAAAAGAATGTATAAATATAAATCTTAAAACAAAAATGAAAGAATCATCGGGGTATACACATAATACAATAACAACAACATAAGAAATAATTTATTTGGTAAAAAAAAAAAAAAAAAAAAAAATATTGGGCAGCGGAATGGCAATAGTGGCGAGTGCGCGGCATCCTCCTCACTCCGCGAGATAAACGCCCTTTTCTTTAGGCCTGCGGTTGCTTTCTGTTCTCGGAGAAGGAGCCACGCAATAAGGTCCATGACATTGGTCAGATGGGCGTGGTTCTCAAAGCAACCCCACAAACCACCTGGGAATTGCAGGGCATTTTAACGCCACCTGGTGGGTCGCACCAGGTACAATGTTGCCACCTTGAGTTCCTCAGTTTTTATTTTATTTGCCTGTGGAAGATGTCGGAGGTGAGAAAGGATATTTCAATGATTGTATTACCTCCTGGAGTGATCTGTGGGTGTACAGTGCACCAGATCACTACACGCCGTTGGGGGAGCACCGGGGTTCAGGCCTCATTGATGCATATTTTTATGACAAAAATTATATATATATATATATATATATATATATATATATATACATATATATATATATATATATATATATATATATATATATATATGTATATATATATATATATATATATATATATATATATATATATATGTATATATATATATATATATATATATATATATATATATATATATATATATATATATATATATATATATATATATATATATATATATATATATATATATGTATATATATATATATATATATATATATATATATATATATATATATATATATATATATATATATATATATATATATATATATATATATATGTATATATATATATATATATATATATATATATATATATACATATATATATATATATATATATATATATATATATATATATATACATATATATATATATATATATATATATATATATATATATATGTATATATATATATATATATATATATATATATATATATATATATATATATACACACACACTATGTATACACACACACACATATATGTGTGTGTGTGTATGTATATATATGTGTGTGTGTGTGTGTATGTGTGTGTGTGTGTGTATGTGTGTGTGTGTGTATGTGTGTGTGTGTGTGTGTGTGTGTGTGTTGCATGTATATCTATATATCTATATATCTATATATATATATATATAGTATATATATATATATATATATATATATATATATATATATATATATATTTATTTAATACATATACATATATATATATATATATATATATATATATATATATATATATATATATATATATATATATATATATATATATATATATATATATATATATATATATATTATATGTGTATATATATATATATATATATATATATATATATATATATATATATCGCTCTATAAATATATATATATATATATATATATATATATATATATATATATATATATATATGTATGTATGTATGTATGTATGTATGTATGTATGTATGTATATATATATATATATATACATGCGCATAAATATTGCAAATGAACATAGATGCGTGTATGTGTGTATGAATGTATGTATATTATATATTGTATATATATATATATATATATATATATATATATATATATATATATATATATATATGTGTGTGTGTGTGTGTGTGTGTGTATGTGTGTGTGTGTGTGTGTGTGTGTGTGTGTGTGTGTGTGTGTGTGTGTGTGTGTACATATTTATATATATATATATATATATATATATATATATATATATATATATATATATATATATATATATATATATATATATATATATATATATATATATATATATATATATATATATATATATATATATATATATATATATATGTATATATATATGTATATATATATACATACACACCCAGTTTCTTTACTTCGAGTTCCTAAGACAGGGAGCTGCACACCTGATCCCCAGAACCTCATCAATAGCGGTTGGCCGCCGCCCCGGAGCTTGAAGGGGGGCCTCCCTTTGGACACCAGCTTTCTCGATACACAGCAAACCACGTCCGGTGTGCCGTACCGAACCGTCTGCATACGACTGACATATCGGCTGGGGTGTTGTACCGGTTAGAGCAGGCTCCTCTTTTCCTGTGATTAAGTGAGACTCGTCCCCTACGGTCGGATGGTTTTGTTGCTGTTGTTCAAGCCCTCCTCAACCCCTTCTTCTTCTCTGTCCCATCCTCCTCCTCCTCCTCCTAGGCCTCTTCCTGGAGGGGGAGTATCGGGGAGCGAGGAAAATAGGGAGGAGGAGGAGGAGTTCTGCTTCAAGAAGAAGTTCAAGAAGAAGAAGAAGAAGAAGGGGGAGGAGGAGGAGGTAGTAACAGCAGCAGCAGCAGCAAGCCGCACTGCTGTCTGACTGAAACGGAGTGTGTGCGGTTGTGTGTGTACACGTGTGTGTGCGGTAGTGTGTGTATGTGCGAGTGTGGGTATGGGTGTTTGGCTTGGCTGGCCTTTGCCGTGGCAAGGTAAGGAAGGAATGGGTCTAATGTCTCTCTCGCTCTCCCCCATCCTGCAAGGGAGAAGGGAAAGAGAGGGAGAGCGCCATCCTCCTCTCGGCAAGCGAGAGCGGGGGTGGCACTGCTTCCACGACGTCGCCCCGGTGGCGGCTGAGGGGCGCGCATAGGTATGTTACTTTGCGGAAAATTCTTTTATTTTCTTTTTTAATTTGCCTCCCGGGTGACGAAGGAAAGAGAAAGGAAAGAGGGAGAGAACGAGAGAAGGAAGGAAGGAAAAGGGAGCACCTCCTCACGCAGGACCCCTGGCTGCGGGGGACGTTGGTGCACGGTGTGTGTGTGTGTGTGTGTGTGTGGGTGGGTGGGTGGGTGGGTGTGTGTGTGTGCGTACTCGCACGTCTTTGTTTGATTTGATTATTGTGTCCGTTAGAGAGAGGAAAAAGTCTTGCATAACCCGCAAACACCACATGCAGACTGCACGCTGAAAATCATATTTATTTATTATTTTTTCCCCAAAAACGCATTATTATATAAAGGGAAAAAACTATCTAACGAACCAAAATGAAAACATCTAATGAAACACTAAAATACACATTTGTAATGAAAATAAATATATATTCGCAGAAATTCTCATCTTCACGCTGCATTGTTGAAAATATTTTACATTTTACGAGAAATTGACATTTTTTTCAGGCGGAGGAGGCTTTGGCGGAGGCTTCCGAGGCTGTGAGTAGAGTAGGAAACCATTAGTTGTAATCATTACGGTTGTTATTATCAATATAATCAATTATGCCATTATGGTTGATAGTGATATTATTATCTATTCTTGCTGTTGTTGTTATTCCTAGTAATGGAATGTCACTTTTGTTTATGTTTTCTCTGTTGTCGTTAATCCATGATCACAGCTCGTTTTTTCAGGAAACTTCAGAGGAAACAGTGACAAGGAACACGTGACCAACATGTCGTGCTTGCACTGGTTTTCCTGAATTTTCCCTCTAACGGTCTTTCGCCGAATTTTTTTTTATATATATCAATTCAAATAAATCAAATAAATTCATGTGTTTTTAATCTTATTTCATATTGCACCATGAAAGTGGAATTTGGAATTAAATTAATCCGAACAACGGTTGATCAACAATTGGGGAAGATGCACGTCAACAATGCACTTGTTGCCAGATGTACGGAAATAAAGTAATAATTGCCACAAGCACCACAATAATTCAGATGATTTTCTTAAAAAAATGAACACCATTTTTCGTGAATTATATTGTGCTATTAACAACGTCGCCACGTCGCGACAGGAGCCCCGCCCAGTATGAGACGAACGGTAGGGTGGGGGGCGAGTGATGGTTCGGTGACCCCCTCCATTATCCCCCCCCCCCCCAGGCAACCCACATCACGACCGCCCCGCCGTGGGCGGTCCCCTCTTGCGTCCGCCAGGCTCCCGCTCCTGCCGGACGGATGGAAGGCCCTGTCTCTGGTCGTGTTGGTTGCGGGCCTATGCCACCAACTATAGGGAGAGGCGGTTGGGTGCGGGGCCGCGGTTGGCGGGGCGGGTTGCCAGGCGGGGCTGGGAGCGCGGGCCGCCGGAGCCGAGCGCCGCCTTCAGCCTGCTGTGTGGCGGCGGCCGCGCGTCTCCCACTCGGTCCGTTCCCCCGTGCCGCCGCCTAGCCTGAGCGGGCGGGCGGCGCGGCGGCCTGCCCAGCAAGGCAGTTCAGCCTAGGGGGGTGGAGAGGAGATTGTGGGCCTGGGGGCTGCGGTGGCGGCGGCGCCTCCTACCCCTTTGGCCCAACTCCGCGCCCTCTCGGGCCTATGGCGGCGGGCCCTGGCCTTGCCTGGCCTGCCTGCCTCGTCTTCCTTAGATCAGGGGTTGGCTCAGGCTTACCCCCATCGGCCCCTGGCGCCCTCTCGGGCCGAGGGCGGTTGCGTGGTATTCTGGCGTGGCCCTGCCGCACCCCCGACGGGGCCTTGCCCCGGCCGGACGGGCAAGGGCGGGCCCTGGGCGCGGTCGTGGTGGCTGAGGGCCTGCGCCGACAACGACAGGGGGACTGCCTCGGCTGCGGGCGGCGGGGGGCGACCCCCGCCTCGAGCCCGCTGCTGCTGCGGCCGCCGTCGGGGCCGGCCCGCCCACCCGCACCGGCGGTACAGGGCCCGCCCGCCCCCGGTTTGGCGGCTTGGGCTTCCTTTCCCCTTTCCCCTTCGTCCCCTGCGCCCTCTCGGGCCGAGGGCGGCGGGCCGGTGGCTGGACCTGCCTGTCAGTCTGCCTCGTCTTCCTCGGGCAGGGGCTGGCTCGGTCTTTCCCCCTTCGGCCCCCTGCGCCCTCGCGGGCCGTGGGTGGCAGCGTAGGGGACGGGCGCGGCCCTGCCGGGATTGCCCCCCGAAGGGGCCGTTTTTCCCTGGCGGGCGGCCGAGGGAGGACCCTGGGCATGGTCATGGTGGCTGAGGGCCTGCGCCGACAACTATAGGGGGGCCACCTTCGGCTGCGGGCGGGCGGGCGGCGAGCCCCGCGTCGAGCTCGCCGTCGGTACCGGGTGGAGGCCTTGCGCGGGCAGTGCGGGGGCCACCTGCTGGTTGGGCCTTGCCCCCCGGGCGGCCGGCTTGGGCTCTCCTGCCCCCTGCACCCTCTCGGGCCGGGGGCGGCGGGTGCGGGCGTGCCCCCCCGCCGCCGCGAGGAAGCCCCTACCTCTCCGGCTCCCGTCCCCGAAAGCGGGGCAGGCTTTGGGGGGGTCCTGGCTTCCGGGGCCGTCGGAGGGGCTGCCTTCCCTGGCCCCCCGGGCCGGGCGGCCCCTGCCCCGCAGTCGTGTGGGCTTAGTCGGCCCGCGCCGACAACTAAAGGGAGGTCCACCTTCATTTGGGTGTCGGCGGGCGGCGGCGGCGGCGTCGGGGGCAAGAGGCGGTGCAGTGGGGTTGGTTGTTGGGGGCCCGTTGCTCCCCACCCTCCACCCGCGAGAAAGTGAGGCGCTTACCGGGGCGTGGGTGGTGGGGCGTGCGTAGGGCGTCCTCTCCCTGGACGTGGCGCAGGAGGGGCCCCTGTTTGCGGTCGTGTTGGCGGAGGGACCGCGCCCACAACTATAGGGGGACACCCATGGCCGCATCTCTTCCCTCCCTCACCGTTGCGGCGCTCTCCCTGCTCCTTTCCCCTTCTGTCCCTTGCTGCTCTGCTCTTTTCTCCCTGTTCTTACGTCCGGGAGTGTGTGGTGTCTTTGGGGGGTTTGGGCGCCGTCCTGTGCTCTTGGTAAGCTCGTTCGTCGGTCCCTTCCCCGAATTTCCCTCCCCCCCGAACCTGGCACAGCAAAGGTCGCGGGCTCGCGCCACGATGCCGAAAGGGGGCCGCCGGGGTAACCAGTCCCCGTGCCACCCCCGCCAGTGTCGGCTGTGGTCCTGCCCTTCACACAGGCGACCGCCCCTCTCTTGACGTTCGGAATGGTTTCCGAGTGCCGCCCCCCTTTTGCGGCCTTCCCCTCGCGACGGCTGAGCCCCCTGCCCGGGTGTGCACACCCTTGTGGCGAGAAAGGAAGAAACCCCCGGCAATCCCACGCCCCTCCTCCTGCGGAGCCCACGGGTGAGGCACGTTGAAAAGGAGACTGGGCCAGCAAGAGTACCTCCCCTTCCCCTTGCCACGGGCTTGGCCTGCTCGCCTCCTGCCGGCTCCCGATTGTGTTTGCTTGCTTGCTTGCCTCCGGAGCCGAGCCTTGCAGCGCGAATTGCGGCCAGGGCCCCATTGCATGTGGTGTTCTTTGGGGGGGTTGGAGTCGTATGTAGTTTTGTCTGCGGCCCGTTGCTGCGACGGAGAGCGGAGGAAAGAGGAGGAGGAGAAGGCGGAGAGGCGGTGAGCAAAGGCGTGGTGGCCTTTAGCCTTGCACAGCCCAAGGGTGCGGAGCGGGATTGCCGGTAGTAGGCGTGTGTGTGGGTGAGCAGCCTTGACAGCTGTGAGCCTGTGCCTCACTGCCTTGGCAGCCCGCCTGTCCCGGCCGGCCGGCTGGCCTGCCTGCGCCGCGCCCCTCTCCCCCCTCTGTCCTCCTCGTCGCTGCACGACCACGATGGCGATAGAGAGAAAAAGGGCTCGCGCCCGGGAGGGAGCTCGCCGCGGCCGTTGTTCTGCTCCGGCGACGCTGTCGTCTCCCTCCCCTGTGTGCGGCGCACCCTGAGTCGAGAGAGAAACGACCCCCAACAACCAGCCATCGAAAAAAGTGCGGCCCCCTCTTTATTTGAAATGCCCCCCCTCCTTCGTCCCCATTCCTTCCTGGTGTGGCTTCTGGCCGCAGCAGCGGGAGAGCGGGGCGAGAGTCGTCGGGCTTTTCCGGGGGGGTTTTGCCATGTGAAAAGCCAAAGTAACAATAACCGGAGAGGTCGAGAGAGAAGTGAGAGGAAGAAGGCAGGCAGGAAGGAAAGACCGCAGCGGAAGAGCGGCGGCGGCGGCAGTGCCCCCCGTAAGGGGGCAGCGCAGCCCATTGTGGCTGCTGCTGCCGCCCCCCGCTCGAGAAAGCTGCTATCGTCTCCCTCCTCCTCCTTCTTCTTCTTCTTCCTCCATGTCCTCCTCCTCCTAATGTTGTTCATATGACGACGACGACGACCACGCTAGTGTGCGTTGTTGCTTCTACCTGCTTGATCCTGCCAGTAGTCATATGCTTGTCTCAAAGATTAAGCCATGCATGTGTAAATACAGGCCGACTTAAGGCCAAACCGCGGACAGCTCATTAAATCAGATAGAACTCATAGGATCTCTGCTCAACCGCAATACTTGGATAACTGTGGAATTTTCAGAGGGATATTTGTCATTATCTTTGTGAAAAATAGTTCAAATAAATATCATGATAATTTTGGCTTCAAAGAATTATTTCATTGGATCACTTTCTATGAGGTCATCAAATCTTCACTGAAGAGTTTACATTTTGTTCCCTACAAGATATTTCTACTAGAGGTAAGGCCAACAATATGACTGGATTTGCAGTAATAAAATCTGGTTCTCAATCAAAGATAACAGGTTCATGGACATAAATGCACACATATAATAGTTATCAAAGAGAGCGCATTTGTACGGTAAATGAAGAATGAAATTTCCTTATATATTAGACAAAACGGGAGAAATTCTAAAATCCTAAAGCATCGTAACTTTTTCTTTTCTTTTCTTTTCTTTACCAATTCCAATTCCACGTTCCATAATTGATAATGAGAATTAGATCAAATGCATCATTTCAAACTCAATAATAATAGATTTTCATCCAGCCACATTTTCTTCTCTAAAGGGTCTTCGAAAATAAGTGACTATCGCATTTTTCTTCTAATTTGTATTACATGGCACGGATCAAATCAATGTGATCTTGTATTTTAGAAAATGAACTAATGCTATCTGATTCACTATTTCATCGTTTTTCTTATGTGTATACGTACCATATTCTTTTGTGAGGAATCAGATCCGTACCTGACTCAAAAATTATGAAATAGTGAATCAGTAAACATTAGACCATTTTCTTCCATCTAAAATACACACATTGACTTGATCCGTAGCATACAATACAAATTAAGAAGAAATGCGACAGTCACTTTTTTTCAAAGATACTATAGAGAAGAAAATGAGGCTGAACGAAAAATACATTGTTATTGAGTCTCGAAAGACGTATTTGACCTTATATGGGAGATCGCCAACTTCGGGGCAACTTGGGCAGGATTGAACTCGCCTCCGGTTGCCCATTCCGAGCGATCTCCTTGCTTGTTGCCTTTGACGATGACGAAGCGAAAAGTGGGACGCAGAGAGTAACGTCAGCCGAAAATGCGTTAAATATTATTCATTTGTGCAGAGAGGATTTACCAAGTGTAATTTGCGCGGAAATGGTGGGACTCGACATCTCATTAGATATCGAGTGAAATATGGATAACATCCGGGTATGACGTACGCAAAGTTGGTTTAAAGTGTAGGAAAGTTGAATTTCGATTGATTAATTAAACGATTAATGTATAGATCTCATGACGGCCTTTGGGATGGCGACACTGTCAGCGTCATACGAATGATTTTAAGATAAATCTGTGACAGTAGGACCGAGTCTGACATCAAATTATTCTTATCAAAGGCAGTGAGTACAGTGACTCTACTTGTGCATAAATTTTCGTAAATACATTTATCCTTTTAATAAAGTTTACACCTTCGTGACTTATCATTATACACTGTTGAAGGTGAAAGGAGAAATCAGATTGAAAACACAAACCAAATCTTCAGAAAAGTTTTATTTCTCATGCTGGCAAACGGAAGTCGCTGCTGAATCAACCTGACAATAGATCGAAAATAGTTTTTGGTATTTTTTTAAATAATCGTTTTATTAGAGTGTGATTGTATGCAGACTAATATAAGGGGATGTTTGTTGACAGTAAATATTATAGACAAGAAACCGTCAATGAATTAATTTTATAAAATATTCATATAAACAGTATATGAAAAAGTACTTTCTTACCATGATGACCGTGATGCCCTCCATGATGGCCTCCGTGGTGACCCCCGTGGTGACCCCCGTGGTGACCTCCGTGGTGACCCCCGTGGTGACCTCCGCCGAAGCAGCAAGGCAAGGTCTTGGCGGCGGCGAAGGCAAAGGCGAGAGCCAGCAGGAGAAGCAGGGCGAGGAACCGCATCTGCAGCAGACGCGGAAGCAGTCAGGGCGGGGTGCACATTTTTGTGACAAAAATAATACACACACACACACACACACACACACACACACACACATACACACAAACACACACACACACACACACACACACACACACACACACACACACACACACACACACACACACATATATATATATATATATATATATATATATATATATATATATATATATATATATATATATATATATATATATATATATATATATATATATACATATATATATATATATATATATATATATATATATATATATATATATATATATATATATATATATATATATATATACATATATATATATATATATATATATATATATATATATATATATATATATATATATATATATATATATATATATATATATATATATATATATATTTACATACATGCGCATAAACATTGCAAATGCGCATAGATGCATGTATGTATGAGTGTATGAATATATGCATATTATATAGTGTACATTCACAAACACACACACACACACACACACACACAGTTTCCTTACTTTGAGTTCCGAAGACAGGGAGCTGCACACCTGATCCCCAGGACCTCATCAATGCTCTTATAAGCCGCTGCTCTGCCTCCTCAAGGCACCCTGTCCTCCTCAAGGCAAAAGGGACATACAGACGTGACCTTGTCCGAAGGCTGAAATTCCCGAAAAGGGATGAAATCTTTGTTCTGGGATTCCTCGCGGATGCCAAAGCAACGGGACGGCCGCCAGCAGATTTGTTTGTTTCAAGATCAGCTGTTTGTTTAATCCAGGAGCTCGATGACGAAGTCGAAGCCAAGACCTTGCAACGGGTCGGGAACGGACGTCTCTGATTGGGTTTGCACACATGATTAGCATTATCCTTCAAGGTTCGGTCGATAGGTTAGGCGTCATCCCAAGCAGGATAAAGGTCAGGGGTCACGATTTCAAGGGGGAAGGGGAGCAGAAGGAGTAGGGGCCCAAAGGGAACATATAAGCCCTTCGTTCCTCAAGATTCGGCAGTCCAGGAGCTCACGAAGACCACGGTAAGAAGCCTGGGGAATCTGAGACCCATTGCCACGTGTCAGCTGTGGAGTTGGAGTCATCTGTCTTTGTTTTGTTTACATTTTGCTTTTCAGTCAATTCTGCTTGTGCGCTGATGTGCGTGATTTGATTAACATCGAAATTCAATTTACATCATTTAAGAAAAAATGAGCTAACATGTAAAACGACAGGCATCGGGAAGCCTCATCTTCATAACTGCTTTTACGTTCGACGATGACATAATGACATTATGTCAGAATTATAGTAATTGGTAATAGTTCTGAAATAGATGATAATAATGATCATGATGATGAGAAAAGTATCAGTTATGGTACTAATAGTAACAATTATAGCAGTTATAGTAGTGGTCGCAGTAATAATAATAATTATTATTATTATTATTATTATTATTATCATTATTATTATTATTATTATTATTATTATTATTATTATTATTATTATTATTATTATTATTATTATTATTATATTGATAACAGTAACAATAGTAGTACTGGTGGTAATGATAAGAACAATAATCGAAGTAATAATTAGTAATGATGAAAATGATTTTGACTAAATCCTTAATAAAGGAATTAATTAATAAAAAAAAATGCTTCCCGAAAAGGCCAAGC
>NC_091576.1:3801913-3808922 GCF_042767895.1 Penaeus vannamei
TCAACCTGGTAATAGATCGAAAATAGTTTAGGTATTCTTTAAATAATCGTTTTATTAGAGTGTGATTGTATGCAGACTAATAAAAGGGATGTTTGGTGACGGTAAATATTATAGACAAGAAACCGTCAATGAATTAATTTTTAAAATATTTATATGAACAGTATATGAAAAAGTACTTTCTTACCATGATGACCGTGATGCCCTCCATGATGGCCTCCGTGGTGACCACCGTGGTGACCCCCGTGGTGACCTCCGCCGAAGCAGCAAGGCAAGGTCTTGGCGGCGGCGAAGGCAAAGGCGAGAGCCAGCAGGAGAAGCAGGGCGAGGAACCGCATCTGCAGCAGACGTGGAAGCAGTCAGGGCGGGGTGCACATTTTTGTGACAAAAATAATACACACACACACAGACACACAGATATATATATATATATATATATATATATATATATATATATATATATATATATATATATATATATATATATATATATATATATATATATATATATACATGCACATAAACATTGCAAATGCGCATAGATGCATGTATGTATGTGTGTATGAATGTATGTATATTATATAGTGTACATATATACACACAGACACACACAGTCAGGGCGAGGCGATGAGGCCGAGGGACGTGTGGCGAGCCGAGCGGCCGTTCGGGAGGAGGGGGGGGGGGGAGGAGGGCGGCGCCGTTGGGGGCGCACCGGGGTTCAGGCCTCATTGGGGCATATTTTATGACAAAAATGATATATATACACATACACACACAAATATATATTTGTGTGTGTATATACATAGTGTGTGTGTGTATGTGTGTATACATATTGTATGTGTGTATGTGTGTATACATAGTGTGTGTGTGTGTGTGTATACATAGTGTGTATGTGTGTATACATAGTGTGTGTGTGTATACATAGTGTGTATGTGTGTATACATAGTGTGTGTGTGTGTGTGTGTGTATACATAGTGTGTGTGTGTGTATGTTTGTATACATAGTGTGTGTGTGTGTGTGTGTATACATAGTGTGTGTGTGTGTGTATTTGTGTATACATAGTGTGTGAGTGTGTATACATAGTGTGTGTATGTGTGTATACATAGTGTGTGTGTGTGTATGTGTATACATAGTGTGTGTGTGTGTGTGTGCGTATACATAGTGTGTGTGTGTGTGTATGTGTGTATAATAGTGTGTGTGTATGTATGTGTATACATAGTGTGTGTGTATGTGTGTATACATAGTGTGTGTGTGTATGTGTGTAGACATATTATATATATATATATATATATATATATATATATATATATATATATATATATATATATATATATATATATATATATATATATATATGTATATATATGTATGTATATATATACATATATATATATATATATTCATATACATATATATATACATATATATATATAGAAATATATAGATATATATATATATATATATAAATGCACATAAATATTAGAAATGAGCATAGATGCGTGTATGTGTGTATGAATGTATGTATATTATATACTGTACATGTATATATATATATATATATATATATATATATATATATATATATATATATATATATATATATATATATATATATATATATATATATATATTCTTATACATACACACAGTTTCCTTACTTTGAGTTCCGAAGACAGGGAGCTGCACACCTGATCCCCAGGACCTCATCAATGCTCTTATAAGCCGCTGCTCTGCCTCCTCAAGGCACCCTGTCCTTCTCAAGGCAAAAGGGACATACGGACGTGACCTTGTCCGAAGGCTGAAATTTCCGAAAAGGGATGAAATCTTTGTTCTGGGATTCCTCGCGGATGCCAAAGCAACGGGACGGCCGCCAGCAGATTTGTTGATATCAAAATCAGCTGTTTCTTTAATCCAGGAGCTCGATGACGAAGTCGAAGCCAAGACCTTGCAACGGGTCGCGAACGGACGTCTCTGATTGGGTTTGCACACATGATTAGCATTATCCTTCAAGGTTCGGTCGAAGGGTGAGGCGTCATCCCAAGCAGGATAAAGGTCAGGGGTCAGGATTTCAAGGGGGGGGGGTGGCAGAAGGAGTAGGGGCGCAAAGGGAACATATAAGCCCTTCGGTCCTCAAGATTCGGCAGTCCAGGAGCTCACGAAGACCACGGTAAGAAGCCTGGGAAATCTGAGACCCATTGCCACGTGTCAGCTGTGGAGTTGGAGTCATCTGCCTTTGTTTTGTTGTACATTTTGCCTTTCAGTCAATTCCGCTTGTGCGCTGATGTGCGTGATTTGATTAACATCGAAATTCAATTTACATCATCTAAAAAAAGAAAAAAAATGTTGAGCTAACATGTAAAACGACAGGCATCGGGAAGTTTCATCTTCATAACTGCTTTTAAGTTCGACGATGACATAATGACATTATATCAGTATTATAGTAATTGGTAATAGTTCTGAAATAGATTATAATAATGATGATGATGGGAACAGTAGTAGTTATGATACTAATAGTAACAATTATAGCAGCTATAGTAGTGATAGCAGTAATAATAATAATGATAACTATAGTAGTAGTAGTAGTAATAATGATAAGAATGATAATCGAAGTAATAATTAGTAATAATGAAAAAAACTATTGACTAAATCCTTAAAAAATGAATTAATTAATAACAAAAAATGCTTCCCGAAAAGGCCAAGCTCCTCAGGGTCCTTCTCCCTCGACGCTCCCTTCAGATGCGGTTCCTCGCCCTCGTCCTCCTCCTGGCTCTCGCCGTCGCCCTCGTCGGCGCCAAGTCCCTGGCCTGCTGTGGCGGCGGAGGTCACCATGGGGGTCACGGAGGAGGCAACGGAGGTCACCATGGAGGTCATGCCGGTGGAGGCTTCGGCGGAGGCTTCGGAGGCGGTGGAGGACTGGGAGGTGAGTACTCCGAGGGAGATGGCGTGTGGAAGACTCCCTGACGGCCCGCTTCATCCGGCGGAAGCACTCCCTCCTTTCTCCTCCTCATAGCGGTTCCTCTGGCGCTGGCCTGCAGCCTTCTTCTCTGGCTTGCATTTGCAATATTTTTGCAATCATCGGCATTGGTTATGATTGACATGTATGGAGTGGAATTTCCTTCTACGTGTTAGTTTACCTGATTTACACACACACACACACACACACACACACACACACACACACACACACACACACACACACATATATATATATATATAAATATAAAATAATAATAATAATAGTAATAATAATAATAAAAAAACCTTGCTGCTCTGCTCTTTTCTCCCTGTTCTTACGCCCGGGGGGTGTGTGGTGTTTTTTGGGGGGTTTGGGCGCCGTCCTGTGCTCCTGGTAAGCTCGGGCGTCGGTCCCTTCCTCGATTTTCCCTCCCCCCTGAACCTGGCACAGCAAAGGTCGCGGGCTCGCGCCACGATGCCGACCGGGGGCCGCCGGGGTAACCAGTCCCCGTGCCACCCCCGCCAGTGTCGGCTGGGGTCCTGCCCTTCACACAGGCGACCGCCCCTCTCTTGACGTTCGGAATGGTTTCCGAGTGCCGCCCCCCTTTTGCGGCCTTCCCCTCGCGACGGCTGAGCCCCCTGCGGTTCTTCTCCCCTCGGCCACGTTTCGCCGGTAGCGCGGAGTTAGATCCCGGGTGTGCACACCCTTGCGGCGAGAAAGGAAGAAACCCCCGGCAATCCCACACCCCTCCTCCTGCGGAGCCCACGGGTGAGGCAGGTTGAAAAGGAGACTGGGCCAGCGAGAGTACCTCCCCTCCCCCTTGCCACGGGCTTGGCTCGCTCGCCTCCTGCCGGCTCCCGTTTGTTTGCTTGCTTGCTTGCCTCCGGAGCCGAGCCTTCCCAGCGCGAGTTGCGGCTAGGGCCCCATTGCGTGTGGTGTTCTTTGGGGGGGTTGGAGTTGTATGTAGTTTTGTCTGTGGCCCGTTGCTGCGACGGAGAGTGGAGGAAAGAGGAGGAGAAGGCGGAGAGGCGGTGAGCAAAGGCGTGGTGGCCTTCAGCCTTGCACAGCTCAAGGGTGCGGAGCGGGATTGCCGGAAGCAGGCGTGTGTGGGGGTGAGCAGCCTTGACAGCTGTGAGCCTGTCCCCCCACTGCCTTGGCAGCCCGCCTGTCCCGGCGGGCCCTTTGCCTGCCCCGCGCCCCTCTCCCCCCCTCTGTCCTCCCCGTCGCTGCACGACCACGATGGCGATAGAGAGAAAAAGGGCTCGCGCCCGGGAGGGAGCTCGCCGGGGCCCCGTTGTTCTGGTCCGGCGACGCTGTCGTCTCCCTCCCCTGTGTGCGGCGCACCCCTGAGTCGAGAGAGAAACGACCCCCAACAACCAGCCATCGAAAAAAGTGGGGCCCCCCCCCCCTTTATTTGAAATGCCCCCCCCTCCTTCGTCCCCATTCCTTCCTGGTGTGGTTTCCCTGGCCGCAGCAGCGGGGCGAGAGTCGTCGGGCTTTTCCGGGGGGGGTTTTGCCATGTGAAAAGCCAAAGTAACCTTAAACGATGCTGACTAGTGATCCGCCGCAGTTATTCCCATGACCCTGAAAAGGATGATTTTGAAAAATTGCTTAAAACGACATTCATTTTGATATTTCTTTGGATCACTTTCTATGAGGTCATCAAATCTTCACTGCAGAGTTTTCATTTTTTTTTTTTTTCCTACAAGATATTTCTACTAGAGGTAAGGCCAACAATATGACTGGGTTTGCAGTAATAAAATCTGGTTCTCAATAAAAGATGAAAGTTTCATGGACATAAATGCACACATATAATAGTTATCAAAGAGCGGGCATTTAACGGTAAAGGAAGAATGATATTTCGTTATCTTTACATATATATATATATATATATATATATATATATATATATATATATATATAATATATATATATATATATATATATATATATATAAAAATTAGACAAAACGGGAGAAACAAAAATCCTAGAGCATCGTAACTATTTATTTATTCTTTTTTTTATTTTTATTTATTTATTTTTTTTTATTTATTATTATTATTATTATTATATTTTTTTTTTTTTACCAATTCCACGTTTCATAATTGATAATGGTTGATGATAAGTCAGAAAATTAGATCAAATGCATCACTTGAAACTCAGTAATAATAGATTTTCATCCAGCCACATTTTCTTCTATATAGGGTCTTCGAAAATAAGTGACTATCGCTTTTTTTTTCTTATAATTTGTATCATATGGCACGGATCCAATCAATGTGATCTTGTATTTTAACGAAAGAAAAAAAACTAATGCTTACTGATTTACTATTTCATCGTTTTTCTTATGTGTATACGTACCATATTCTTTTGTGAGGAATCAGATCCGTACCTGACTCAAAAATGATGAAATAGTGAATCAGTAAACTTTAGTTCATTTTCTTTCCCTCTAAAATACCCACATTGACTTGATCCGTAGCATATAATACAAATTAAGAAGAAGAAATGCGACAGTCACTTATTTTCGAAGACACTATAGGGGAAAAAAATGAGGCTGAATGAAAAAAAACATTGTTATTGAGTCTCGAAAGACGTATTTTACCTAATATGGGAGATCGCCAACTTCGGGGCAACTTCGGCAGGATTGAACTCGCCTCCGGTTGCCCATTCCGAGCGATCTCCTTGCTTGTTGCCTTTGACGATGACGAAGCTAAAAGTGGGACGCAGAGAGTAACGTCAGCCGAAGATGCGTTTTAAAAATTATTCATTTGTGCAGAGAGGATTTACCAAGTGTAATTTGCGCGGAAATGGTGGGGCTCGACATCTCATTAGATATCGAGTGAAATGTGGATAACATCCGGGTATGACGTACGCAAAGTTGGTTTAAAGTGTAGGAAAGTTGAATTTCCTATAAAAGATTAATGTATAGCTCTTATGACGGCCTTTGGGATGGTGACACTGTCAGCGTCATACGAATGCTTTTAGGATAAATCTGTGACAGTAGGACCGAGTCTGACAACATCAAATTATTCTTATCAAAGGCAGTGAGTACAGTGACTCTGCCTGTGCATAAATTTTCGTAAATACATTTATCCTCTTAATGAAGTTTACATCCTCGTAACTTGTCATTATACACTGTTGAAGGTGAAAGGAGAAATCAGATTGAAAACACAAACCAAATCTTCAGGAAAGTTTTATTTGTCATGCTGGCAAACGGAAGTCGCTGCTGAATCAACCTGGTAATAGATCGAAAATAGTTTAGGTATTCTTTCAATAATCGTTTTATTAGAGTGTGATTGTATGCAGACTAATAAAAGGGGTGTTTGGTGACAGTAAATATTATAGACAAGAAACCGTCAATGAATTAATTTTTAAAATATTCATATGAACAGTATATGAAAAAGTATTCTTACCATGATGACCGTGATGCCCTCCGTGATGGCCTCCGTGGTGACCCCCGTGGTGACCCCCGTGGTGACCTCCCCTGGTGACCCCCGGGGGACCTCCGGGGGACCCCCGTGCTGACCTCCGCCGAAGCAGCAAGGCAAGGTCTTGGCGGCGGCGAAGGCAAAGGCGAGAGCCAGCAGGAGAAGCAGGTCGAGGAACCGCATCTGCAGCAGACGCGGAAGCAGTCAGGGCGGGGCGATGAGGCCGAGGGACGTGTGGCGAGCCGAGCGGCCGTTCGGACCTCGGCCGTTCGGGAGGGGGGGGGCGGCGCCTGTAGCAAATACCTTATACAATTATGTCTCGCAAGAATGGAAAAGTAGCCACTGCCCCCCACCCATTTAATTAACGTATGGGAACGTAGTGTATATGTGAGAAGAATGATAATGTGGAAGACGGATGTGGGGAAAGGAGCGAGAGTGTGTAAATGTTGTATTCGTGTGTGGTGTATATGTATGGTGCGAGATCACAAAGGTTGGTACGCGTGATATGAGCCGAGGAGAGGCGTGTGCGGGGGGAGTCCTCCAACGCAATCAAGCAGATCACCACATTGATGTAATGAACCAAAAAAAAAAGAAAGAAATAAGACATATCACTAGAGGGAAATGGGCTGCT
>NC_091576.1:3809422-3811922 GCF_042767895.1 Penaeus vannamei
GACGACGCCAACGCTGCCCCCGGCGGCAAAGCCCTTTCTTGCCTGGGTGCCCTTGGCGGGTTTTCCCCCCCCCCCCCCCCTAAAAAAAAAAAAAAAAAAAAAAAAAAGAGGTGGGGGGCGAGTGGTGGTTCGGTGACCCCCTCCATTATCCTCCCCCAAAGCAACCCACATCACGACCGCCCCGCCGGGGGCGGTCCCCCCTAGAGCCCGCCAGGCTCCCGCTCCTCCCGGACGGATGGAAGGCCCTGTCTCTGGTCGTGTTGCCTGCGGGCCTGCGCCGCCAAGTATAGGGAGAGGCGGTTGGGTGCGGGGCCGCGGGTGGCGTGGCGGGCTGCCGGGTGGGGCTGGGAGCGCGGGCCGCCGGAGCCAAGCGCCGCCCTTGGCCTGCTGTGTGGGGGCCCGGCCGCGCGTCTCCCCCCTCGGTCCGTTCCCCCCGTGCCACCCCCGCCAGTGTCGGCTGTGGTCCTGCCCTTCACACAGGCGACCGCCCCTCTCTTGACGTTCGGAATGGTTTCCGAGTGCCGCCCCCCTTTTGCGGCCTTCCCCTCGCGACGGCTGAGCCCCCTGCGGTTCTTCTCCCCTCGGCCACGTTTCGCCGGTAACGCGGAGTTAGATCCCGGGTGTGCACACCCTTGCGGCGAGAAAGGAAGAAACCCCCGGCAATCCCACGCCCCTCCTCTTGCGGAGCCCACGGGTGAGGCAGGTTGAAAAGGAGACTGGGCCAGCGAGAGTACCTCCCCTCCCCCTTGCCACGGGCTTGGCTCGCTCGCCTCCTGCCGGCTCCCGGTTGTTTGCTTGCTTGCTTGCCTCCGGAGCCGAGCCTTGCAGCGCGAGTTGCGGCCAGGGCCCCATTGCGTGTGGTGTTCTTTGGGGGGGTTAGAGTCGTATGTTGTTTTGTCTGCGGCCCGTTGCTGCGACGGAGAGCGTAGGAAAGAGGAGGAGAAGGCGGAGAGGCGGTGAGCAAAGGCGTGGTGGCCTTTAGCCTTGCACAGCTCAAGGGTGCGGAGCGGGATTGCCGGAAGCAGGCGTGTGTGTGGGTGAGCAGCCTTGACAGCTGTGAGCCTGTGCCCCACTGCCTTGGCAGCCCGCCTGTCCCGGCTGGCCTGCCTGCGCCGCGCCCCTCTCCCCCCCTCTGTCCTCCTCGTCGCTGCACGACCACGATGGCGATAGAGAGAAAAAGGGCTCGCGCCCGGGAGCTCGCCGCGGCCGTTGTTCTGGTCCGGCGACGCTGTCGTCTTCCTCCCCTGTGTGCGGCGCACCCTGAGTCGAGAGAGAAACGACCCCCAACAACCAGCCATCGAAAAAAGTGCGGCCCCCCCTTTATTTGAAATGCCCCCCCTCCTTCGTCCCCATTCCTTCCTAGTGTGGCTTCTGGGCGCAGCAGCGGGAGAGCGGGGCGAGAGTCGTCGGGCTTTTCCGGGGGGGTTTTGCCATGTGAAAAGCCAAAGTAACCTTAAACGATGCTGGCTAGCGATCCGCCGCAGTTATTCCCATGATCCTTAAAAGGATGATTTTGAAAAATTGCTTAAAACGACATTCATTTTGATATTTCATTTGATCACTTTCTATGAGGTCATCAAATCTTCACTGCAGAGTTTTCATTTTTTTTTTTTTTTCCTACAAGATATTTCTACTAGAGGTAAGGCCAACAATATGACTGGATTTGCAGTAATAAAATCTGGTTCTCAATAAAAGATGAAAGTTTCATGGACATAAATGCACACATATAATAGTTATCAAAGAGAGGGCATTTAACGGTAAAGGAAGAATGATATTTCGTTATCTTTACATATATATATATATATATATATATATATATATATATATATATATATATATATATATATATATATATAATAGACAAAACGGGAGAAACAAAAATCCTAGAGCATCGTAACTATTTATTTATTCTTTTATTTTTATTTATTTATTTATTTTTATTTATTATCTTTCTTTTTTTTTACCAATTCCACGTTTCATGATTGATAATGGTTGATGATAAGTCAGACAATTAGATCAAATGCATCACTTGAAACTCAGTAATAATAGATTTTCATCCAGCCACATTTTCTTCTCTATAGGGTCTTCTAAAATAAGTGACTATCGCATTTTTTTTCTTATAATTTGTATCATATGGCACGGATCAAATCAATGTGATTTTGTATTTTAACGAAAGAAAATAAACTAATGCTTACCGATTCACTATTTCATCCTTTTTTCTTATGTGTATACGAACCATATTCTCTTATGATCCGTACCTGACTCAAAAATTATGAAATAGTGAATCAGTAAGCATTAGTTCATTTTCTTCCGTCTAAAATACCCACATTGACTTGATCCGTAGCATACAATACAAATTAAAAGAAGAAATGCGACAGTCACTTATTTTCAAAGACACTATAGGCAAGAAAATGAGGCTGAATCAAAAATACATTGTTATTGAGTCTCGAAAGACGTATTTGACCTAATATGGGAGATCGCCAACTTCGGGGCAACTTTG
>NC_091576.1:3816922-3834422 GCF_042767895.1 Penaeus vannamei
GGCCTGGGGGCTGCGGTGGCGGCGGTGCCTCCTGGCTTGGCCTGCCAGCCACATCTTCCTTGGCTGGCCAGGGGACGGCTTTTCCCTACCCCTTTGCCCCCCCCCCCCCACGCCCTCTCGGGCCGAGGGCGGCAGGCCCTGGCCTGGCCTGGTCCGCCTGCCTCGTCTTCCTTAGAACAGGGGTTAGCTCGGGCTTACCCCCATCGGCCCCTGGCGCCCTCTCGGGCCGAGGGCGGTGGCGTGGGATTCGGGCGTGGCCCTGCCGCACCCCCGACGGGGCCTTGCCCCGGCCGGACGGGCAAGGGCGGGCCCTGGGCGCGGTCGTGGTGGCTGAGGGCCTGCGCCGACAACGACAGGGGGACTGCCTCGGCTGCGGGCGGCGGGGGGCGACCCCCGCCTCGAGCCCGCTGCTGCTGCGGCCGCCGTCGGGGCCCGCCCGCACCGGCGGTACAGGGCCCGCCCGCCCCCGGTTTGGCGGCTTGGGCTTCCTTTCCCCTTTCCCCTTCGTTTCCCGCGCCCTCTCGGGTCGAGGGCGGCGGGCCGGTGGCTGGACCTGCCTGTCAGTCTGCCTCGTCTTCCTCGGGCAGGGGCTGGCTGGGGTTTTCCCCCTTCGGCCCCCTGCGCCCTCGCGGGCCGTGGGTGGCGGTGTAGGGGAAGGGCGCGGCCCTGCCGGGATTGCCCCCCGAAGGGTCCGTTTTTCCCTGGCGGGCGGCCGAGGGCGGGCTCTGGGCGCGATCATGGTGGCTGAGGGCCTGCGCCGACAACTATAAGGGGGGCCACCTCCGGCTGCGGGCGGGCGGCGAGCCCCGCGTCGAGCTCGCCGTCAGGGCCGGGCGGTGCGGAGCCCCCTGCTGGTTGGGCCTCACCCCCCGGGCGGGCGGCTTGTGCTCTCCTGCCCCCTGCGCCCTCTCTGGCCGGGGGCGGAAGCGGCGGCGGCGGGCGTGGCCCCCGCCGCCGCGAGGAAGCCCCTGCCTCTCCGGCTCCCGTCCCCGAAAGCAGGGCAGGCTTTGGGGGGGTCCTGGCTGCCGGGGCCGTCAGAGGGGCTGCCTTCCCTGGCCCCCGGGGTCGAGCGGCCCCTGCCCCGCGGTCGTGTGGGCTGAGTCGGCCCGCGCCGACTTACAGGCTGGTCCACCTTCATTTGGGTGTCAGTGGGCGGCGGCGGCGGAGGCGGCAAGCAGTGGCCGCGGCGGTCCCCGCTGCCCTGGCCCGTTAACGCGCGGCCCTCTCCCCACCCCTGCCGAGTGAGCTGGGCTGGGCTGGAACGCGGCGAGGCGGGCACGGGTCCCCCTCGGGGCCGGAGCCGGCCGGCGAGCGTGGCGGGCGGGGGCAAGAGGCGGTGCAGCGGGGTTGGCGGTTGGGGGCCCGTTGCTCCCCGCCCTCCACCCGCGAGTAAGGGAGGCGCTTACCGGGGCGTGGGTGGTGGGGCGTGCGGAGGGCGTCCTCTCCCTTGGCGTGGCGCAGGAGGGGCCCCTGTTTGCGGTCGTGTTGGCTGAGGGACCGCGCTGACAACTATAGGGGGACAACCATGGCCGCATCTCTTCCCTCCCTCACCGTTGCGGCGCTCTCCCTGCTCCTTTCCCCTTCTGTCCCTTGCTGCTCTGCTCTTTTCTCCCTGTTCTTACGTCCGGGGGTGTGTGGTGTCTTTTGGGGGTTTGGGCGCCGTCCTGTGCTCTTGGTAAGCTCGGGCGTCGGTCCCTTCCTCGAATTTCCCTCCCCCCCCGAACCTGGCACAGCAAAGGTCGCGGGCTCGCGCCACGATGCCGACCGGGGGCCGCCGGGGTAACCAGTCCCCGTGCCACCCCCGCCAGTGTCGGCTGTGGTCCTGCCCTTCACACAGGCGACCGCCCCTCACTTGACGTTCGGAATGGTTTCCGAGTGCCGCCCCCCTTTTGCGGCCTTCCCCTCGCGACGGCTGAGCCCCCTGCGGTTCTTCTCCCCTCGGTCACGTTTCGCCGGTAGCGCGGAGTTAGATCCCGGGTGTGCACACGCTTGCGGCGAGAAAGGAAGAAACCCCCGGCAATCCCACGCCCCTTCTCCTGCGGAGCCCACGTGTGAGGCAGGTTGAAAAGGAGACTGGGCCAGCGAGAGTACCTCCCCTTCCCCCTTGCCACGACTTGGCTCGCTCGCCTCCTGCCGGCTCCCGTTTGTGCTTGCTTGCTTGCTTGCCTCCGGAGCCGAGCCTTGCAGCCAGGGCCCCATTGCGTGTGGTGTTCTTTGGGGGGGTTGGAGTCGTATGTAGTTTTGTCTGCGGCCCGTTGCTGCGACGGAGAGCGGAGGAAAGAGGAGGAGGAGGAGAAGAAGGCGGAGAGGCGGTGAGCAAAGGCGTGGTGGCCTTTATCTTTGCACAGCTCGAGGGTGCGGAGCGGGATTGCCGGAAGCAGGCGTGTGTGTGGGTGAGCAGCCTTGACAGCTGTGAGCCTGTGGCCCACTGCCTTGGCAGCCCGCCTGTCCCGGCCGGCCGGCTGGCCTGCCTGCGCCGCGCCCCTCTCCCCCCCTTTGTCCTCCTCGTCACTGCACGACCACGATGGCGATAGAGAGAAAAAGGGCTCGCGCCCGGGAGGGAGCTCGCCGCGGCCGTTGTTCTGGTCCGGGGACGCTGTCGTCTCCCTCCCCTATGTGCGGCGCACCCTGAGTCGAGAGAGAAACGACCCCCCAACAACCAGCCATCGAAAAAAGTGCGGCCCCCAATTATTTTGAAATGCCCCCCCTCCTTCGTCCCCATTCCTTCCTGGTGTGGCTTCTGGCCGCAGCAGCGGGAGAGCGGGGCGAGAGTCGTCGTTGGGCGTTTCCAGGGGGGTTTTGCCATGTGAAAAGCCAAAGTAACAATAACCGGAGAGGTCGAGAGAGAAGTGAGAGGAAGAAGGCAGGCAGGAAGGAAAGACCGCAGCGGAAGAGCGGCGGCGGCGGCAGTGCCCCCCGTTGATCCTGCCAGTAGTCATATGCTTGTCTCAAAGATTAAGCCATGCATGTGTAAGTACAGGCCGACTTAAGGCCAAACCGCGGACGGCTCATTAAATCAGATAGAACTCATTGGATCTCTGCTCAACCGCAATACTTGGATAACTGTGGAATTTTCAGAGGGATATTTGTCATTATCTTAACATCTTTGTGAAAAATAGTTCAAATAAATATCATCATAATCTTGGCTTCAAAGAATGATTTTGAAAAGTTGCTTAAAACCACATTCATTTTGAGATTTCATTGGATCACTTTCTATGAGGTCATCAAATCTTCACTGAAGAGTTTACATTTTTTTTTTTTTTTCCCTACAAGATATTTCTACTAGAGGTAAGGCCAACAATATGACTGGATTTGCAGTAATAAAATCTGGTTCTCAATAAAAGATGACAGGTTCATGGACATATATGCACACATATAATAGTTATCAAAGAGAGTGCATTTTAACGGTAAGTGAAGAATGAAATTTTGTTATCTTTACATATATATAATAGACAAACCGGGAGAAACTCAAAAATCCTAAAGCATCGTAACTATTTTTTTTTTCTTTACCAATTCCACGTTTCAGAATTGATAATGATTGAGGATAAGTCATAGAATTAGATCAAATGCATCACTTGACACTTAGTAATAACAGATTTTTCATGCAGCCACATTTCCTTCTCCATAGGGTCTTTGTAAATATGTGACTATCGCATTTTTCTTCTAATTTGTAATATATGGCACGGATCAAGTTGATGTGATCTTGTATTTTGGACGGAATAAAATTAACTAAAGCTTATTGATTCACTATTTCATCATTTTTCTTATGTGTATACGTACCATATTCTCTTATGGGGAATCAGATCCGTACCTGACTCAAAAATTAGGGAATAGTGAATCAGTAAGCATTAGTTCATATTCTTCCGCTAAAAATACACACATTGACTTGATCCGTAGCATAAAATACAAATCAAGAAGGAAAAATGCGACAGTCACTTATTTTCAAAGACACTATAGGGAAGAAAATGAGGCTGAATGAAAAATACATTGTTATTGAGTCTCGAAAGACGTATTTGACCTAATATGGGAGATCGCCAACTTCGGGGCAACTTGGGCAGGATTGAACTCGCCTCCGGTTGCCCATTCCGAGCGATCTCCTTGCTTGTTGCCTTTGACGATGACGAAGCGAAAAGTGGGACGCAGATAGTAACGTCAGCCGAAAATGCGTTAATTATTATTCATTTGTGCAGAGAGGATTTACCAAGTGTAATTTGCGCGGAAATGGTGGGACTCGACATCTCATTAGATATCGAAGGAAATATGGATAACATCCGGGTATGACGTACGCAAAGTTGGTTTAAAGTGTAGGAAAGTTGAATTTCGATTGATTCATTAAACGATTAATGTATGGCTCTTATGACGGCCTTTGGGGTGGCAACACTGTCAGCGTCATACGAATGCTTTTAGGATGAATCTGGGAGTAGGATTGAGTCTGACAACATCAAATTATTCTTATCAAAGGCAATGAGTACAGTGGCTGCCTGTGCATAAATTTTCGTAAATACATTTATCCTTTTAATAAAGTTTACATCCTCGTGACTAGTCATTATACACTGTTGAAGGTGAAAGGAGAAATCAGATTGAAAACACAAACCAAATCTTCAGAAAAGTTTTATTTGTCATGCTGGCAAACGGAAGTCGCTGCTGAATCAACCTGATAATAGATCGGAAATAGTTTAGGTATTTTTTAAATAATCGTTTTATTAGAGTGTGATTGTATGCAGACTAATAAAAGGGATGTTTGGTGACAGTAAATATTATAGACAAGAAACCGTCAATGAATTAATTTTATAAAATATTCATATTAGCAGTATATGAAAAAGTACTTTCTTACCATGATGACCGTGATGCCCTCCATGATGGCCTCCGTGGTGACCCCCGTGATGACCCCCGTGGTGACCCCCGTGGTGACCCCCGTGGTGACCCCCGTGGTGACCTCCGCCGAAGCAGCAAGGCAAGGTCTTGGCGGCGGCGAAGGCAAAGGCGAGAGCCAGCAGGAGAAGCAGGGCGAGGAACCGCATCTGCAGCAGACGCGGAAGCAGTCAGGGCGGGGCGATGAGGCCGAGGGACGTGTGGCGAGCCGAGCGGCCGTTCGGACCTCGGCCGTTCGGGAGGGGGGGGGGGGGCGGCGCCTGTAGCAAATACCTTATACAATTATGTCTCGCAAGAATGGAAAAGTAGCCACTGCCACCACCCCTTTAATTAACGTATGGGAACGTAGTGTATATGTGAGAAGAATGATAATGTGGAAGACGGATGTGGGGAAAAGAGCGAGAGTGTGTAAATGTTGTATGCGTGTGTGGTGTATATGTATGGTGCGAGATCACAAAGGTTGGTACGCGTGATATGAGCCGAGGAGAGGCGTGTGCGGGGAGAGTCCTCCAACGCAATCAAGCAGATCACCACATTGATGTAATGAACCAAAAAAAAAAGAAAGAAATAAGACATATCACTAGAGGGAAATGGGCTGCTACTACCCTTCTTAGTATCCTTTTCCAACAATCAAGTTCGGGCGTTGATAAAACGAAACATACTTAAATAGTTATTTATTTCGTGATAACTGATAAAACAATAAAACAGTAATAAAACAGAACAAACATAAAACGAAAAAATGGTATTAAAATCAATCATAAAATGAGGTAAAACACAATACAATAAAAGGAACGATAGCAAAATGAACTTAAAACATTAAAATAAATCGGTAAGACGAACTAGAACAATAAAACAAACGATAAAACAGAAAACACTTAATACATTAAAATAGGAACATAAAATACGAACACAGTAAAATACTACAATAAAAAGCCCGTAGATGATAATTTAAAAAATGCACTAATCACGAGGTCACTTGGTCGAATAAATAGTCTGGCCAATTAGTCTTACCACCTTATGTTTAAAATATCCTCACGACCACTGCTCTTAAGACAGGTGGAAGCCCATTCCGGGGTTCCACAGACCGTCTTTCTGCTGGCAGACCACCGGCAAGAATCCCCCCTGACCTTGTCTGCACTTCCCTTGTTAATGGTGGGCGGGAAACAATGTGAGAAGTTGGTTCTCTTTTGATTAAAATTGATGAAACAAATCTTAAAACTGGTGTGAAAATATAAATATAAATGAAAATAGTAAAATAAATTCAAATGATAATCCATAAAAAATAATTAAAATAATTGTATGAAAAGAACCAATGTTAAAATCACTTGGAGTAATTAATAGACCACTTGAATAAAATGTTAAGAAAAAAGTAAAATAATTAAGATTTAATAGGTATTTGTAAGAACCATGTTGACCTCTTGCTCTTTAAAAAAGAATGTATATATATAAATCTTAAAACAAAAATGAAAGAATCATCTTCGGGGTATACACATAATACAATAACAACAACATAAGAAAATAATTTATTTGGTAAAAAAAAAAAAAAAAAAAAAAATATTGGGCAGCGGAATGGCAATAGTGGCGAGTGCGCGGCATCCTCCTCACTCCGCGAGATAAACGCCTTTTTCTGTAGGCCTGCGGTTGCTTTCTGTTCTGGGAGAAGGAGCCACGCAATAAGGTCCATGCCATTGGTCGAATGGGCGTGGTTCTCAAAGCAACCCCACAAACCACCTGGGAATTGCAGGGCATTTTAACGCCACCTCGCGGGTCGCACCAGGTACAATGTTGCCACCTTGAGTTCCTCAGATTTGATTTTATTTGCCTGTGGGAGATGTCGGAGGTGAGAAAGGATATTTCAATGATTGTATTACCTCCTGGAGTGATCTGTGGGTGTACAGTGTAGCAGATCACTACACGGCGTTGGGGGAGCACCGGGGTTCAGGCCTCATTGATGCATATTTTTATGACAAAAATTATATATATATATATATATATATATATATATATATATATATATATATATATATATATATATATATGTATATATGTATATATATATATATATATATATATATATATATATATATATATATATATATATATATATATATATATGCATACACACTATGTATACAGACACACACATATATATGTGTGTGTGTGTGTGTATACATAGTGTGTGTGTGTGTATACATAGTGTGTGTGTGTGTGTGTATATATATATATCTATATATATATACATATATATATGTACGATATATAGATATATATATATATATATATATATATGTATATAGAATATATATATATATATATATATATATATATATATATATATATATGTATATATAGAATATATATATATATATATATATATATATATATATATATATATATTCTATATATATATTTATATATATATATATATATATATATGTATATATGTATATATATATATATATATATATATATATATATATATATATATATATATATATATATATGTATATATATATATATATATATATATATATATATATATATATATATATATATATATATATGTATGTATGTATGTATGTATGTATGTATGCATGTATGTATACATATACATGCGCATAAATATTGCAAATGAACATAGATGCGTGTATGTGTGTATGAATGTATGTATATTATATACTGTATATATATATATATATATATATATATATATATATATATATATATATATATATATATGTGTGTGTGTGTGTGTGTGTGTGTGTGTGTGTGTGTGTGTGTGTGTGTGTGTGTGTGTGTGTGTGTGTACACACACACACACACACACACACACACACACACACACACACACACACATATATATATATATATATATATATATATATATATATATATATATATATATATATATATATATATATATATATACACACCCAGTTTCTTTACTTCGAGTTCCTAAGACAGGGAGCTGCACACCTGATCCCCAGGACCTCATCAATAGCGGTTGGCCGCCGCCCCGGAGCTTGAAGGGGGGCTTCCCTTTGGACACCAGCTTCCTCGATACAGAGCAAACCACGTCCGGTGTGCCGTACCGAACCGTCTGCATACGACTGACATATCGGCTGGGGTGTTGTACCGGTTAGAGCAGGCTCCTCTTTTCCTGTGATTAAGTGAGACTCGTCTCCTACGGTCGGATGGTTTTGTTGCTGTTGTTCAAGCCCTCCTCAACCCCTTCTTCTTCTCTGTCCCATCCTCCTCCTCCTCCTCCTCCTAGGCCTCTTCCTGGAGGGGGAGTATCGGGGAGCGAGGAAAATAGGGAGGAGGAGGAGGAGTTCTGCTTCAAGAAGAAGTTCAAGAAGAAGAAGAAGAAGAAGGGGGAGGAGGAAGAGGTAGTAACAGCAGCAGCAGCAGCAGCAGCAGTTGCAGCAGCAAGCCGCACTGCTGTCTGACTGAAACGGAGTGTGTGCGGTTGTGTGTGTACACGTGTGTGTGCGGTTGTGTGTGTATGTGCGAGTGTGGGTGTGGGTGTTTGGCTTGGCTGGCCTTTGCCGTGGCAAGGTAAGGAAGGAATAGGTCTAATGTCTCTCTCGCTCTCCCCCATCCTGCAAGGGAGAAGGGAAAGAGAGGGAGAGCGCCATCCTCCTCTCGGCAAGCGAGAGCGGGGGTGGCACTGCTTCCACGACGTCGCCCCGGTGGCGGCTGAGGGGCGCGCATAGGTATGTTACTTTGCGGAAAATTCTTTTATTTTCTTTTTTACTTTGCCTCCCGGGTGACGAAGGAAAGAGGGAGAGAACGAGAGAAGGAAGGAAGGAAGGAAAAGGTAGCACCTCCTCACGCAGGACCCCTGGCCGCGGGGGACGTTGGTGCACGGTCTCCAGGAGTAGACTGGGGCCGGGCAAGTGTGAGCGTCAAATGTAGTAGATATTTGTAAGTGTAAAAGGGTTTGGGTGTTTGTGAGTGCACGATTGGTGTACCGGCACTGCCCATGAGTTCTGTAGGGTCTGCAGGGCATTTTTCCGGGCCGAGCCGGATAGCCTCCCTCCTCCTCCTCCTTCCCCCCCCCCTCCTTTGTGTGTGTGTGGGGGGGGGTTGACGATGACGACGCCAACGCCGCCGCTGCCCCCGGCGGCAAAGTCCTTTTTTGCCTGGGTGCCCTTGGCGGGCATTCCCCCCCCCCCCCCCTACAAAAAAAAAAGAGGTGGGGGGCGAGTGGTGGTTCGGTGACCCCCTCCATTATCCCCCCCCCCCCGAAGCAACCCTCATCACGACCGCCCCGCCGGGGGCGGTCCCCCCTAACGTCCGCCAGGCTCCCGCTCCTCCCGGACGGATGGAAGGCCCTGTCTCTGGTCGTGTTGCCTGCGGGCCTGCGCCGCCAACTATAGGGAGAGGCGGTTGGGTGCGGGGCCGCGGGTGGCGGGGCGGGCTCCCGGGTGGGGCTGGGAGCGCGGGCCGCCGGAGCCAAGCGCCGCCCTTGGCCTGCTGTGTGGCGGCGGCCGCGCGTCTCCCACTCGGTCCGTTCCCCCCGTGCCGCCGCCTGGCCTGAACGGGCGGGCGGCGCGGCGGCCTGCCCAGCGAGGCCGTTCAGCCTAGGGGGGTGGAGAGATTGTGGGCCTGGGGGCTGCGGTGGCGGCGGCGCCTCCTGGGTTGGCCTGCCAGCCACGTCTTCCTTGGCTGGCCAGGGGACGGCTTGGGCTTTTCCCTACCCCTTCGGCCACCCCGCGCCCTCTCGGGCCGAGGGCGGCGGGCCCTGGTCTGGCCTGCCTGCCTCGTCTTCCTTAGAACAGGGGTTTGCTCGGGCTTACCCCCATCAGCCCCTGGCGCCCTCTCGTGCCGAGGGCGGCGGCGTGTGATTCGGGCGTTGCCCTGCCGCACCCCCGACGGGGCCTTGCCCCGGCCGGACGAGCAAGGGCGGGCCCTGGGCGCGGTCGAGGTGGCTGAGGGCCTTCGCCGACAACGACAGGGGGACTGCCTCGGCTGCGAGCGGCGGGGGGGCGACCCCCGCCTCGAGCCCGCTGCTGCTGCTGCTGCAGCCGCCGTCGGGGCCGACCCCCCGCCCGCGCCGGCGGTGCAGGGCCCGCCCCGTCCCCGGTTTGATGGCTTGGGCTACCTTTCCCCTTTCCCCTTCGTCCCCCGCGCACTCTCGGGCTGGACCTGCCTGTCAGTCTGCCCCATCTGCCTCGTCTTTCTCGGGCAGGGGCTGGCTCGGGCTTTCCCCCTTCGGCCCCCTGCGCCCTCGCGGGCCGTGGGCGGTGGCGTAGGGGACGGGCGCGACCCTGCCGGGATCGCCCACCGAAGGGGCCGTTTTTCCCTGGCGGGCGGCCGAGGCGCGGTCGTGGTGGCTGAGGGCCTGCGCCGACAACTATAGGGGGGGCCACCTTCGGCTGCGGGCGGGCGGGCGGCGAGCCCCGCGTCGAGCTCGCCGTCGGGACCGGGCGGGGGCCTTGCGCGGGCGGTGCGGAGCCCCCTGCTGGTTGGGCCTCGCCCCCCGGGCGGGCGGCTTGGGCTCTCCTGCCCCCTGCGCCCTCTCGGGCCGGGGGCGGAGGCGGCGGCGGCGGTTGCGGGCGTGCTACCCCCGCCAGTGTCGGCTGTGGTCCTGCCCTTTACACAGGCGACCTTCCCCTCGCGACGGCTGAGCCCCCTGCCCGGGTGTGCACACCCTTGCGGCGAGAAAGGAAGAAACACCCGGCAATCCCACGCCCCTCCTCCTGCGGACCACACAGGTGAGGCAGGTTGAAAAGGAGACTGGGCCAGCGAGAGTACCTCCCCTCCCCCTTGCCACGGGCTTGGCTCGCTCGCCTCCTGCCGGCTCCCGTTTGTGCTTGCTTGCTTGCTTGCTTGCCTCCGGAGCCGAGCCTTGCAGCGCGAGTTGCGGCCAGGGCCCCATTTCATGTCGTGTTCTTTGGGGGGGTTGGAGTCGTATGTAGTTTTGTCTGCGGCCCGTTGCTGCGACGGAGAGCGGAGGAAAGAGGAGGAGGAGGAGAAGGCGGAGAGGCGGTGAGCAAAGGCGTGGTGGCCTTTAGCTTTGTACAGCTCAAGGGTGTGGAGCGGGATTGCCGGAAGCAGGCGTGTGTGTGGGTGAGCAGCCTTGACAGCTGTGAGCCTGTGCCTCACTGCCTTGGCAGCCCGCCTGTCCCGGCCGGCCGACTGGCCTGCCTGCACCGCGCCCCTCTCCCACCCTCTGTCCTCCTCGTCGCTGCACGACCACGATGGCGATAGAGAGAAAAAGGGCTCGCGCCCGGGAGGGAGCTCGCCGCGGCCGTTGTTCTGGTCCGGCGACGCTGTCGTCTCCCTCCCCTGTGTGCGGCGCACCCTGAGTCGAGAGAGAAACGACCCCCCAACAACCAGCCATCGAAAAAAGTGCGGCCCCCCTCTTTATTTGAAATGCCCCCCCTCCTTCGTCCCCATTCCTTCCTGGTGTGGCTTCTGGCCGCAGCAGCGGGAGAGCGGGGCGAGAGTCGTCGGGCTTTTCCAGGGGGGTTTTGCCATGTGAAAAGCCAAAGTAACAATAACCGGAGAGGTCGAGAGAGAAGTGAGAGGAAGAAGGCAGGCAGGAAGGAAAGACCGCAGCGGAAGAGCGGCGGCGGCGGCAGTGCACCCCGTAAAGGGGCAGCGCAGCCCATTGTGGCTGCTGCTGCCGCCCCCCGCTCGAGAAACCTGCTATCGTCTCCCTCCTCCTCCTTCTTCTTCTTCCTCCATGTCCTCCTCCTCCTAATGTTGTTCATATGACGACGACGACGACCACGCTAGTGTGCGTTGTTGCTTCTACCTGGTTGATCCTGCCAGTAGTCATATGCTTGTCTCAAAGATTAAGCCATGCATGTGTAAGTACAGGCCGACTTAAGGCCAAACCGCGGACGGCTCATTAAATCAGATAGAACTCATTGGATCTCTGCTGAACCGCAATACTTGGATAACTGTGGAATTTTCAGAGGGATATTTGTCATTAACATCTTTGTGAAAAATAGTTCAAATAAATATCATAATCATTTTGGCTTCAAAGAATGATTTTGAAAAGTTGTTTAAAACCACATTCATTTTGATATTTCATTGGATCACTTTCTATGAGGTCATCAAATCTTCACTGAAGACTTTACATTTTTTTCCCTACAAGATATTTCTACTAGAGGTAAGGCCAACAATATGACTGGATTTGCAGTAATAAAATCTGGTTCTCAATAAAAGATAACAGGTTCATGGACATAAATGCACACATATAATAGTTATCAAAGAGAGCGCATTTGTACGGTAAATGAAGAATGAAATTTCCTTATATATTAGACAAAACGGGAGAAATTCAGAAATCCTAAAGCATCGTAACTTTTTCTTTTCTTTTCTTTTATTTGCCAATTCCACGTTTCATAATTGATAATGAGAATTAGATCAAATGCATCATTTCAAACTCAATAATAGTAGATTTTCATCCAGCCACATTTTCTTCTCTATAGTGTCTTCGAAAATAAGTGACTATCGCATTTTTTTCTTCTAATTTGTATCATATGGCACGGATCAAGTCAATTTGATCTTGTATTTTAGACGGAAGAAAATGCTTACTGATTCACTATTTCATCGTTTTTCTTATGTGTATACGTACCATATTCTTTTGTGAGGAATCAGATCCGTACCTGACTCAAAAATTATGAAATAGTGAAGCAGTAAACATTAGTTTATTTTCTTCCGTCTAAAATGCACACATTGACTTGATCCGTAGCATACAATACAAATTAAAAAGAAGAAATGCGACAGTCACTTATTTTCAAAGATACTATAGAGAAGAAAATGAGGCTGAATGAAAAATACATTGTTATTGAGTCTCGAAAGACGTATTTGACCTAATATGGGAGATCGCCAACTTCGGGGCAACTTCGGCAGGATTGAACTGGCCTCCGGTTGCCCATTCCGAGCGATCTCCTTGCTTGTTGCCTTTGACGATGACGAAGCGAAAAGTGGGACGCAGAGAGTAACGTCAGCCGAAAATGCGTTGAATATTATTCATTTGTGCAGAGAGGATTTACCAAGTGTAATTTGCGCGGAAATGGTGGGACTCGACATCTCATTAGATATCGAGTGAAATATGGATAACATCCGGGTATGACGTAGGCAAAGTTGGTTTAAAGTGTAGGAAAGTTGAATTTCGATTGATTAATTAAACGATTAATGTATGGCTCTTATGACGGCCTTTGGGATGGTGACACTGTCAGCGTCATACGAATGCTTTTAGGATGAATCTGGGAGTAGGATCGAGTCTGACAACATCAAATTATTCTTATCAAAGGCAATTAGTCCAGTGACTCTACTTGTTCATACATTTTCGTAAATACATTTATCCTCTTAATGAAGTTTACACCCTCGTGACTTGTCATTATATACTGGCGAAGGTGAAAGGAGAAATCAGATTGAAAACACAAACCAAATCTTCAGAAAAGTTTTATTTGTCATGCTGGCAAACGGAAGTCGCTGCTGAATCAACCTGGTAATAGATCGAAAATAGTTTAGGTATTCTTTAAATAATCGTTTTATTAGAGTGTGATTGTATGCAGACTAATAAAAGGGGATATTTGTTGACAGTAAATATTATAGACAAGAAACTGTCAATGAATTAATTTTTAAAATATTTATATGAACAGTATATGAAAAAGTACTTTCTTACCATGATGACCGTGATGGCCTCCGTGGTGACCCCCGTGGTGACCCCCGTGGTGACCTCCGTGGTGACCCCCGTGGTGACCTCCGCCGAAGCAGCAGGGCAAGGTCTTGGCGGCGGCGAAGGCAAAGGCGAGAGCCAGCAGGAGAAGCAGGGCGACGAACCGCATCTGGAGCAGACGCAGAAGCAGTCAGGGCGGGGCGATGAGGCCGAGGGACGTGTGGCGAGCCGAGCGGCCGTTCGGACCTCGGCCGTTCGGGAGGGGGGGGGGGGGGCGGCGCCGTTGGGCGAGTGTAGTGAACTGCGATTGCAATTATATCTCGCCTTAGAGTGTAAAAGTAGCGTGACTGCCACCACCCATTTAGTTGCCGTATGGGAACGGATGTTGTTTGTGGGAAGAGGGATAGTGTAGAAGGCGATGCAGGAAAGGAGCGATAGTTTGTGAGGATGTGTGTGGTGCGTGTGTGAGGTGTATATGGTTGTGGCGAGAATATAAAGGTCGGTATGCGTGAATCTAAGCCGAGGAGAGGCGTGTGCGGGGAGAAATCTCCAACGCAATTAAATAAGCAATCAACTGTCATTAATTATGATTTCCACTGATACTCTTTTCCCATCACAGGTTTAGGGGGGGGGGGAACTCAAGATCATACGTAAAATTATTTATTAAAATGTTAAAAAAATAAGACAATAAAACGACATTAAAACTGAATAAAACGACAATAAAACTGAACAATAAAACGACAATAAAACTGAACAATAAAACTGAACAATAAAACGGCAATAAAACACTGAACACAAACGATAAAACACTGAACACAAACGATAAAATAATAAAATCAACACAGTGAACGGTAAAATAATTTAAAAGAAAGCACTGGTAAAATCACATAAAATAATAAAACCATAAATGGACTGGCACCGAGATCATTAGGTCACTTCGCCGAACAAATAACTTAGCAAACTTCTCTCACCTCCTATAGTCAGGTACCTCCACAACCACTTATCTTTAGGAAAAAGGGGAATGGTCGTTCCGGGGTTCCCTCACTAGCAGTCAGAGTCACGACCAACCCTCGAATCCCCTGAGTTTGTCTGTTTGACCTCCCACGTCAGTTCCTACGCGGGAGTAAGCGAAAATCAGGGTTTTCCTCTGATACTAAATTAATAAAATTCATGTTAAAATCCAATAAGACTATAAAAAGGAAATACTTCTGGATTAACATTTGATAAAAATATAATCAACTAATGAAATCGAAATAAAAACTTTACGTTAAAAGAACCATCGTATCAGTTATGGCCATATGTAAAATCTGATGAATTAAAAGTAGAAAATAAAAGTAATTAAAAGCAACCCATTAAGATAATGAGAAATAAAATAAGACTAAACAAATAAAATGAATTGGGTTCTCTTTCATTATTAAAATTGAAATAAAATAATAAATATGTTTAAATAAAGCCTACTGAGGGTTAAAATCCATCTGAGGTCGTGATGTAGGAGGTGAGAAAGGTGCCATGAAAAATCATACAAAATAGGTTTATTAAAATAATAATAAAAGGTGCTGGTGTGGCAACACTCCGCGCGCGAGCATCCTCCTCGCTGGCAGGGATAAACAGTTCGTTCTTTAGGCTTCGGCGAAGGATGGACGGCCGAAGTCCGTGGCTTCTCAAAGAGGAGGATGCAAGGGAGATGATGCCAATTTTCAATAGTCTCCTCAATTGTTCCATGCAGAAATACAAGGCAAAATGTCGCCACCTCGCGGCCAGTGGAGTGTTGCCACCCCGGGTTCACCTATTTTTCAGTACCACGCCTGTGGGAGAGGTTAAAAATGAGAAAAGATTTGGGGGGTTTTGAGGGCTTACCTGGATCTTGAGGTCCAAGGTTTTTCGTGCTTGTCATCGTGGATGAAATAAAGAGATTTGACACCCCCACGACGAACAAGACGATTGGCTCTTGGTGTAACTGCTTTGGGTGCAGTTACGCAATACCTGCTTTGGGCTAGTGCCTTTAATTACAGCCTTGATGTGCGAGTAATTAAAAGCACGACGCACAGTGGCAGCCAATAGTTTCGCTGCGAAGTGTTCGGCCGAACACATAAGGGCTCACGCCCGTTCGGCAGGGTTCCGACCCCGACCGGCCTTCCCATATAGAGACTGTTAGCTACCCTGTGTGCTTCACCGTTTTTTGATACCAATTCCACCCTTTCATCGTCCAGTTGAATTAGCTCTGCTAGCCTCCCCTCTACCCATCATCCATCACCCTCGCTATGGCGTAACCCTATGGGTCACGTTATCAAATTAGCGTATTCTGGGGAGCCTATCTCTTGCGAGGAGGCTCTCCAGGCAGTCACACACCTCTTTAAGGTCCATAATGGCTTCAAAGTGACAGTTGCCAAACCTGAACACCTGACCCCATTTCTTTCGGCCGACGGCCAAAGAAAGTTAAAAGACCACGGCTTCTCACCTGTTCCCTCCCCCGAGATGAAGGCTAAATGTACGATCGTGGCCAAAAAGATCGACAAGACGATCCCCCCACGATCGTGCGAGTCCATCTGCCAGGAGGTTTCCGTCAAGAACGGTGTCACTGTTCTCGACGTCTATAAGCCACCCGAGTCGCGAATCGTCAAGATTCGCGTCTCATCCCCCGAGGAAGCCCAGAAACTTCTCTCTCGGGGACTCATGATGTTTAATACATGGGTCCCCACCTACAACCTGGAACCCGAGTGCTTTATTCACATCGACCAATGCCTAAACTGCTACCGCTTCCACCACAAAAAACACCAGTGCACACACCCCCAGAGATGCTCACGGTGCGCCGGCGACGGTCATTTCTTCGCCAGGTGCACTGAAAGCATCAAATGCTGCAACTGCGAGGGATCGCATGTCGCAGTTAGTGGATCCTGCCCTAAACGGAAGGAAATACTTAAGGCAAAACGAGCTGAGCTCCGCCAAGACACAAACACTGTATCTTCCTACGCAACAACAGCTGCCACACGACCTGCTCAGACCAGTACACCCAGACGACCCACGACTTCCCCTCGGACAATTCTGCCCACACAACCCCCAACAAGCACTCTCACACCGAACACAAACCCAAAAAATCCAAGCCATCTTACACGTAAGTCTCATTGCTGCTAAATACAACGCAAAAAGATTCGCAAACATTGTCCCTATCATGCTACAGAGAAACGGCTTCCCCAGCATTATTGTCCCTGAGGAAATCTTTGAAGACGAAAACCTTTACATCCCTGAGTACGCCACAACAAACACAGAAACCACAGGAAATGAGGTGACAGACACTCACCCAGAGCCTCATTCTTCCTCACAACATCGACACCTTGTTTTGCAACCTCAGCCACAACGAAGACAAAAAGAAACTGCACAAGCACGCCAAACTACAAATACCACCGATCACAAACGCAAACAAACCACACCACCATCCATGCACACCAAAAAAGACAAGAAGGATCCTCCTGCCCCCGAAGCTCGTCGTCGCAGATTGGATGACACCATTCTCGACGACGACAGTAGCGACTCCGACATCGATGTCGAGAGCGTTCTCGAGGCCGGGCTTGGGCTCTCGGCTGGAGCCATGCTCCCTGCCAGGGGACCCCTGGGACAGCGCGGAAGCATCGGGAATTGGTCCGCCGATTCCCAGGACTTCCGCGTCGGTTCACAGGACTCCCTACCTGACCTCGAGGAGCCGTCGATCGCGCATCGATCGCGGAGCCGCTACAGGGCTCAGGTAACGCCACGCAAGGTACACCTAGGTAGAATGGGTGTACCTTGAGTGGCTAACTGACGACCGACGCGAGTTCTTCCACCCCGGTGGAGGACCCCGTGTTGGCTGGGTCGATCTAGACGCGCAATCCCACGCACGAGCTGCATCTAAACAAAACAAAAACTCTCTCCTTCACACACAAACATTTTACTCTCACTAACAACAAACAACTCCAGCTTGTTCTGATGGAATAAAGCACTCAGACGGTTCCC
>NC_091576.1:3839422-3849666 GCF_042767895.1 Penaeus vannamei
TAGAGTAGGAAACCATTAGTTGTAATCATTACGGTTGTTATTATCAATCTAATCAATAATGCCATTATGGTTGATAGTGATATTATTATCTAGTCTTGCTGTTGTTGTTATTCCTAGTAATGGAATGTCACTTTTGTTTATGTTTTCTCTGTTGTCGTTAATCCATGATCACAGCTCGTTTTTTTTTTTTCAGGAAACTTCAGAGGAAACAGTGACGAGGAACACGTGACCAACATGTCGTGCTTGCAGTGGTTTTCCTGAATTTTCCCTCTAATGGTCTTTCTCCGATTATTTTTTATATATATCACTTCAAATAAGTCAAATAAACTCATGTGTTTTTAATCTTACTTCATATTGCACCATGAAAGTGGAATTTGGAATTCAATTAATCCGAACAACGGTTGATCAACAATTGGGGAAGATGCACGTCAACAATGCACTCGTTGCCAGATGTATGGAAATAAAGTAATAATTGCCACAAGCACCACAATAATTCAGATGATTTTCTTTAAAATGAACACCATTTTTCGTGAATTATATTGTGCTATTAACAACGTCGCCACGTCGCGACAGGAGCCCCGCCCAGTACGAGAGGAACGGTGGGTCCGGACCAATGGTGCACCTCCTGCCCGACAGGCCACCAGGGGAGGGCAGCCACGTCCGGCAGGTTTTACCCCTGAAAGCCTCTCAAGGGGGAAACTGCGCTGAGCGTTAAGCGACGTGATCGCGTGCGGCGCAACGGATCGGCGAGTTTACTAGACTGAAGAGTTTAGACGCGAACCCGGCGAAAGTCAATGGGGGGGCGGACTGTGCCCATGCAAGGGGAAGTCACGCGGCTGTTTCTGACGGTCGAAGGGGGTCGAGGCCCAGTCAACGGCCCGCCAAACCGCTCCCTCCCAAGGGGGGCGGTGGGCCGCCGCCCCGGAGCTTGAAGGGGGGCCTCCCTTTGGACACCAGCTTCCTCGATACAGAGCAAACCACGTCCGGTGTGCCGTACCGAACCGTCTGCATACGACTGGGGTGTTGTACCGGTTAGAGCAGGCTCCTCTTTTCCTGTGATTAAGTGAGACTCGTCCCCTACGGTCGGATGGTTTTGTTGTTGTTGTTCAAGCCCTCCTCAACCCCTTCTTCTTCTTCTCCGTCCCATCCTCCTCCTCCTCCTCCTCCCAGGCCTCTTCCTGGAGGGGGAGTATCGGGGAGCGAGGAAAATAGGGAGGAGGAGGAGGAGTTCTGCTTCAAGAAGAAGTTCAAGAAGAAGAAGAAAAAGAAGAAGGGGGAGGAGGAGGAGGTAGTAACAGCAGCAGCAGCAGCAGCAGCAGTTGCAGCAGCAAGCCGCACTGCTGTCTGACTGAAACGGAGTGTGTGCGGTTGTGTGTGTACACGTGTGTGTGCGGTTGTGTGTGTATGTGCGAGTGTGGGTGTGGGTGTTTGGCTTGGCTGGCCTTTGCCGTGGCAAGGTAAGGAAGGAATAGGTCTAATGTCTCTCTCGCTCTCCCCCATCCTGCAAGGGAGAAGGGAAAGAGAGGGAGAGCGCCATCCTCCTCTCGGCAAGCGAGAGCGGGGGTGGCACTGCTTCCACGACGTCGCCCCGGTGGCGGCTGAGGGGCGCGCATAGGTATGTTACTTTGCGGAAAATTCTTTTATTTTCTTTTTTACTTTGCCTCCCGGGTGACGAAGGAAAGAGAAAGGAAAGAGGGAGAGAACGAGAGAAGGAAGGAAGGAAGGAAAAGGGAGCACCTCCTCACGCAGGACCCCTGGCCGCGGGGGACGTTGGTGCACGGTCTCCAGGAGTAGACTGGGGCCGGGCAAGTGTGAGCGTCAAATGTAGTAGATATTTGTAAGTGTAAAAGGGTTTGGGTGTTTGTGAGTGCACGATTGATGTACCGGCACTGCCCATGAGTTCTGTAGGGTCTGCAGGGCATTTTTCCGGGCCGAGCCGGATAGCCTCCCTCCTCCTCCCCCCCCCCCCTTTTTTTTGTGTGTGTGGGGGGGGGGTGTTGACGATGACGACGCCAACGCCACCGCTGCCCCCGGCGGCAAAGTCCTTTCTTGCCTGGGTGCCCTTGGCGGGTATTGCCCCCCCCCCCCTACAAAAAAAAAAAAGAGGGGGGGGCGAGTGGTGGTTCGGTGACCCCCTCCATTATCCCCCCCCCCCCAGACAACCCACATCACGACCGCCCCGCCGGGGTCCCCCCTAGCGTCCGCCAGGCTCCCGCTCCTGCCGGACGGATGGAAGGCCCTGTCTCTGGTCGTGTTGCCTGCGGGCCTGCGCCGCCAACTATAGGGAGAGGCGGTTGGGTGCGGGGCCGCGGGTGGCGGGGCGGACTGCCGGGTGGGGCTGGGAGCGCGGGCCGCCGGAGCCAAGCGCCGCCCTTGGCCTGCTGTGTGGCGGCGGCCGCGCGTCTCCCACTCGGTCCGATCCCCCCGTGCCGCCGCCTGGCCATAACGGGCGGGCGGCGCGGCGGCCTGCCCAGCGAGGCCGTTCAGCCTAGGGGGGTGGAGAGGAGATTGTGGGCCTGGGGGCTGCGGTGGCGGCGGCGCCTCCTGGGTTGGCCTGCCAGCCACGTCTTCCTTGGCTGGCCAGGGGACGGCTTGGGCTTTACCTTACCCCTTCGGCTCCCCTGCGCCCTCTCGGGCCGAGGGCGGCGGGCCCTGGCCTGGCCTGGCCTGCCTGCCTCGTCTTCCTTAGAACAGGGGTTGGCTCAGGCTTACCCCCATCAGCTCCTGGCGCCCTCTCGTGCCGAGGGCGGCGGCGTGTGATTCGGGCGTTGCCCTGCCGCACCCCCGACCGGACGAGCAAGAGCGGGCCCTGGGCGCGGTCGAGGTGGCTGAGGGCCTACGCCGACAACGACAGGGGGACTGCCTCGGCTGCGGGCGGCGGGGGGCGACTCCCGCCTCGAGCTCGCTGCTGCTGCTGCTGCGGCCGCCGTCGGGGCTGGCCCCCCGCCCGCGCCGGCGGTGCAGGGCCCGCCCCGTCCCCGGTTTGATGGCTTGGGCTACCTTTCCCCTTTCCCCTTCGTCCCCCGCGCACTCTCGGGCTGGACCTTCCTGTTAGTCTGCCTCGTCTGCCTCGTCTTTCTCGGGCAGGGGCTGGCTCGGGCTTTCCCCTTTCGGCCCCCTACGCCCTCGCGAGCCGTGGGCGGCGGCGTAGGGGACGGGCGCGACCCTGCCGGGATCGCCCACCTAAGGGGCCGTTTTTCCCTGGCGGGCGGCCAAGGGAGGGCCCTGGGCGCGGTCGTGGTGGCTGAGGGCCTGCGCCGACAACTATAGGGGGGGCCACCTTCGGTTGCGGGCGGTCGGGCGGCGAGCCCCGCGTCGAGCTCGCCGTCGGGGCCGGGCGGGGGCGGTGCGGAGCCCCCTGCTGGCTGGGCCTCGCCCCCCGGGCGGGCGGCTTGGGCTCTCCTGCCCCCTGCGCCCTCTCGGGCCGGGGGCGGAGGCGGCGGCGGCGGGGGCGAGGCCCAACCAGCAGGGGGCTCCGCACCGCCCCCGCCCGGCCCCGACGGCGAGCTCGACGCGGGGCTCGCCGCCCGACCGCCCGCAACCGAAGGTGGCCCCCCCTATAGTTGTCGGCGCAGGCCCTCAGCCACCACGAGGAAGCCCCTGCCTCTCCGGCTCCCGTCCCCGAAAGCGGGGCAGGCTTTGGGGGGTCCTGGCTGCAGGGGTCGTCGGAGGGGCTGCCTTCCCTGGCCCCCAGGGCCGAGCGGCCCCTGCCCCGCAGTCGTGTGGGCTTAGTCGGCCCGCGCCGACAACTACAGGGAGGTCCACCTTCATTTGGGTGTCGGCGGGCGGCGGCGGCGGCGGGGGCAAGAGGCGGTGCAGTGGGGTTGGCTGTTGGGGGCCCGTTGCTCCCCGCCCTCCACCCGCGAGAAAGTGAGGCACTTACCGGGGCGTGGGTGATGGGGCGTGCGGAGGGCGTCCTCTCCCTGGACGTGGTGCAGGAGGGGCCCCTGTTTGCGGTCGTGTTGGCGGAGGGACCGCGCCGACAACTATATGGGGACACTCATGGCCGCATCTCTTCCCTCCCTCACCGTTGCGGCGCTCTCCCTGCTCCTTTCCCCTTCTGTCCCTTGCTGCTCTGCTCTTTTCTCCCTGTTCTTACGTCCGGGGGTGTGTGGTGTCTTTTAGGGGTTTGGGCGCCGTCCTGTGCTCTTGGTAAGCTCGGGCGTCGGTCCCTTCCCCGAATTTCCCTCCCCTCCGAACCTGCCACAGCAAAGGTCGCGGGCTCGCGCCACGATGCCGACCGGGGGCCGACGGGGTAACCAGTCCCCGTGCCACCCCCGCCAGTGTCGGCTGTGGTCCTGCCCTTCACACAGGCGACCGCCTGTGTGAAGGGCAGGTGAATGGTTTCCGAGTGCCGCCCCCCTTTTGCGGCCTTCCCCTCGCAACGGCTGAGCCCCCTGCCCGGGTGTGCACACCCTTGCGGCGAGAAAGGAAGAAACCCCCGGCAATCCCACGCCCTTCCTCCTGCGGAGCCCACGGGTGAGACAGGTTGAAAAGGAGACTGGGCCAGCGAGAGTATCTCCCCTCCCCCTTGCCACGGGCTTGGCTCGCTCGCCTCCTGCCGGCTCCCGTTTGTGCTTGCTTGCTTGCTTGCTTGCCTCCGGAGCCGAGCCTTGCAGCGCGAGTTGCGGCCAGGGCCCCATTGCGTGTGGTGTTCTTTGGGGGGGGTTGGAATCGTATGTAGTTTTGTCTGCGGCCCGTTGCTGCGACGGAGAGCGGAGGAAAGAGGAGGAGGAGGAGAAGGCGGAGAGGCGGTGAGCAAAGGCGTGGTGGCCTTTAGCTTTGCACAGCTCAAGGGTGCGGAGCGGGATTGCCGGAAGCAGGCGTGTGTGTGGGTGAGCAGCCTTGACAGCTGTGAGCCTGTGCCCCACTGCCTTGGCAGCCCGCCTGTCCCGGCCGGCCGGCTGGCCTGCCTGCGCCGCGCCCCTCTCCCCCCCTCTGTCCTCCTCGTCGCTGCACGACCACGATGGCGATAGAGAGAAAAAGGGCTCGCGCCCGGGAGGGAGCTCGCCGCGGCCGTTGTTCTGGTCCGGCGACGCTGTCGTCTCCCTCCCCTGTGTGCGGCGCACCCTGAGTCGAGAGAGAAACGACCCCCAACAACCAGCCATCGAAAAAAGTGCGGCCCCCTCTTTATTTGAAATGCCCCCCCTCCTTCGTCCCCATTCCTTCCTGGTGTGGCTTCTGGCCGCAGCAGCGGGAGAGCGGGGCGAGAGTCATCGGGTTTTTCCGGGGGGTGTTTGCCATGTGAAAAGCCAAAGTAACAATAACCGGAGAGGTCGAGAGAGAAGTGAGAGGAAGAAGGCAGTCAGGAAGGAAGAGCGGCGGCGGCGGCAGTGTCCCCCGTAAGGGGGCAGCGCAGCCCATTGTGGCTGCTGCTGCTGCCCCCCGCTCAAGAAAGCTGCTATCGTCTCCCTCCTCCTCCTTCTTCTTCTTCCTCCATGTCCTCCTCCTCCTCCTAATGTTGTTCATATGACGACGACGACGACCACGCTAGTGTGCGTTGTTGCTTCTACCTGCTTGATCCTGCCAGTAGTCATATGCTTGTCTCAAAGATTAAGCCATGCATGTGTAAGTACAGGCCGACTTAAGGCCAAACCGCGGATGGCTCATTAAATCAGATAGAACTCATTGGATCTCTGCTGAACCGCAATACTTGGATAGCTGTGGAATTTTCAGAGAGATATTTGTCATTATCTTAACATCTTTGTGAAAAATAGTTCAAATAAATATCATAATAATTTTGGCTTCAAAGAATGATGTTGAAAAGTTGCTTAAAACGACATTCATTTTGATGTTTCATTTGATCACTTTCTATGAGGTCATATATATATATATATATATATATATATATATATATATATATATATATATATATATATATATATATATATACATATATATATATAATAAAAAATCCAAAAGCATCGTAACTATTATTATTTTATTTGCCAATTCCACGTTTCATAATTGATAATGATTGATGATAAGTCAGAGAATTACATCAAATGCATCATTTCAAACTCAGTAATTACAGATTTTTCATCCAGCCACATTTTCTTCTCCATAGGGTCTTCGAAAATAAGTGACTCGCATTTTTTTTCTTATAATTTGTATCATATGGCACGGATCAAGTCAATTTGATCTTGTATTTTAGACGGAAGAAAATGAACTAATGCTTACTGATTCACTATTTCATCGTTTTTCTTATGTGTATACGTACCATATTCTTTTGTGAGGAATCAGATCCGTAACTGACTCAAAAATTATGAAATAGTGAATCAGTAAACATTAGACCATTTTCTTCCGTCTAAAATGCACACATTGACTTGATCCGTAGCATACAATACAAATTAAAAGAAGAAATGTGACAGTCACTTATTTTCAAAGACACTATAGAGAAGAAAATGAGGCTGAATGAAAAATACATTATTATCGAGTCTCGAAAGACGATGACGAAGCGAAAAGTGGGACGCAGAGAGTAACGTCAGCCGAAAATGCGTTAAATATTATTCATTTGTGCAGAGAGGATTTACCGAGTGTAATTTGCGCGGAAATGGTGGGACTCGACATCTCATTAGATATCGAGTGAAATATGGATAACATCCGGGTATGACGTACGCAAAGTTGGTTTAAAGTGTAGGAAAGTTGAATTTCGATTGATTAATTAAACGATTAATGTATGGCTCTTATGACGGCCTTTGGGATGGTGACACTGTCAGCGTCATACGAATCCTTTTAGGATAAATATATGACAGTAGGACCGAGTCTGACTACAACAAATTATTCTTATCAAAGGCAGTGAGTACAGTGACTCTGCCTGTGCATAAATTTTCGTAAATACATTTATCCTCTTAATGAAGTTTACACCCTCGTGACTTGTCATTATACACTGTTGAAGGTGAAAGGAGAAATCAGATTGAAAACACAAACCAAATCTTCAGAAAAGTTTTATTTTTCATGCTGGCAAACGGAAGTCGCTGCTGAATCAACCTGATAATAGATCGAAAATAGTTTAAGTATTTTTTTTTTTTTAATAATCGTTTTATTAGAGTGTGATTGTATGCAGACTAATAAAAGGGGATGTTTGATGAAAGTAAATATTATAAACAAGAAACCGTCAGTGAATTATTTTTTTTAAATATTCATATAAGCAGTATATGAAAATCCACTTTCTTACCATGATGACCGTGATGCCCTCCGTGATGGCCTCCGTGGTGACCCCCGTGGTGACCTCCGTGATGACCCCCGTGGTGACCTCCGTGGTGACCTCCGCCGAAGCAGCAAGGCAAGGTCTTGGCGGCGGCGAAGGCAAAGGCGAGAGCCAGCAGGAGAAGCAGGGCGAGGAACCGCATCTGCAGCAGACGCGGAAGCAGTCAGGGCGGGGTGCACATTTTTGTGACAAAAATAATACACACACACACACACATACAACACACACACACACACATACAACACACAAACACACACACACACACACAAACACACACACACACACACACACACACACACACACACACACATATATATATATATATATATATATATATATATATATATATATATATATATATATATATATATATATATATATATATATGTATATATATATATATATATATATATATATATATATATATATATATATATATATATATATATATATTTATATATATATATATGTATATATATATATATATATATATATATATATATATATATATATATATATATATATATATATATATATATATATGTATATATATATATATATATATATATATATATATATATATATATATATATATATATATATATATATATATACATACGCATAAACATTGCAAATGCGCATAGATGCATGTATGTATGTGTGTATGAATGTATGTATATTATATAGTGTACACACACACACGCGCGCACACACACACATACACAGTTTCCTTACTTTGAGTTCCGAAGACAGGGAGCTGCACACCTGATCCCCAGGACATCATCAATGCTCTTATAAGCCGCTGCTGTGCCTCTTCAAGGATAGTACAGTGGTAACGTGTCGGCTTCTCATCCGTAAGGTCGGCGATTCGCGCCCCGCCCAGGCGCGAGAAGTTGCAATTGTCGCTCGGAGGTTACTACTGTGGCTGCGCACCACGGTGGGTAAGGACTAAGCTCTGTCGCGTCAGCACTTGCTGACACACGTTGATCGAGTTGACATCTGTCAGCACAGGCCGGGCTCACCCATAGCCCGGGCGAGGCTCAGCTTCGCACATCGGACTTATCCTTATCCTCCACAAGGCACCCTGTCCTCCTCAAGGCAAAAGGGACATACAGACGTGACCTTGTCCGAAGGCTGAAATTTCCAAAAAGGGATGAAATCTTTGTTCTGGGATTCCTCGCGGGTGCCAAAGCATACCCCATCAATCACACCCGATTCACAGAAGGTTCATCTTGTGTTCTCCTGAAGCCAACCTCTCCGTCCTTCCCAGCAGCGCCGTCGCCCGAAGATGAGGTCGGTCTAAAAGTTTTTTTTTTTTTTTTTTTTTTTTTAGCCCTTTCCATGGACACGAAAATCACGTTTTGTAGGTTTTCAGAGAGGTGTTGTGATGTCATTCATTTTCTGTCGTAAATGGGAAAACAGTGTCTTGGCTGAATCAAATGTATAGAAAAGAGAAAGAGAAAAGAAAAAGAGAAATGCTATTTCAGCTGCTCTGAAATGCCCAAATACGGTGGAATCTATCTACTAGTTCAAAAGTTCAACACGGGTCCTCTACTGATATGTGAGTGATGATAAAATGAATAAGTTTAGTATAAATGGTTATTTTAGATCAAAGTTTACAGGTCCATTTAGATTGGGAATTCCCAACCTGAGGGTCACGTGGTACTTTCTGGTGGTGGTAGTGGGTGGGGGGGGTGGGGAGGATATGATAATTTAGACGTCGAATTAAACTAAATTGTATCTCATCTACAGATCATACATACAATCATCCCTCACATATCAATGAATTGCAGTCTTTCCCTAAAGCGTTCTTGTCCTATAGCTGTTGGCACCATGGCGCTGCATTGTTGAAAATATTTTACATTTTACGAGAAATTGACATTTTTTTCAGGCGGAGGAGGCTTTGGCGGAGGCTTCGGAGGCTGTGAGTAGAGTAGGAAACCATTAGTTGTAATCATTACGGTTGTTATTATCAATATAATCAATTATGCCATTATGGTTGATAGTGATATTATTATCTATTCTTGCCGTTGTTGTTATTCCTATTATTGGAATGTCACTTTTGTTTATGTTTTCTCTGTTGTCGTTAATCCTGAATTTTCCCTCTAATGGTCTTTCTCCGATTTTATATATATATATATATATATATATATATATATATATATATATATATATATATATATATATATATATATATATATATATATATATATATATCACTTCAAATAAATCAAATAAATCCTCCTCCTCCTCCTCCTCCTCCTCCTAGGCCTCTTCCTGGAGGGGGAGTATCGGGGAGCGAGGAAAATAGGGAGGAGGAGGAGGAGTTCTGCTTCAAGAAGAAGAAGTTCAAGAAGAAGAAGAAGAAGAAGGGGGAGGAGGAGGAGGTAGTAACAGCAGCAGCAGCAGCAGTTGCAGCAGCAAGCCGCACTGCTGTCTGACTGAAACGGAGTGTGTGCGGTTGTGTGTGTACACGTGTGTGTGCGGTTGTGTGTGTATGTGCGAGTGTGGGTGTGGGTGTTTGGCTTGGCTGGCCTTTGCCGTGGCAAGGTAAGGAAGGAATGGGTCTGATGTCTCTCTCGCTCTCCCCCATCCTGCAAGGGAGAAGGGAAAGAGAGGGAGAGCGCCATCCTCCTCTCGGCAAGCGAGAGCGGGGGTGGCACTGCTTCCACGACGTCGCCCCGGTGGCGGCTGAGGGGCGCGCATAGGTATGTTACTTTGCGGAAAATTCTTTTTTCTTTTTTACTTTGCCTCCCGGGTGACGAAGGAAAGAAACTTCCCTTGTTAATGGTGGGCGGGAAACAATGTGAGAAGTTGGTTCTCTTTTGATTAAAATTGATAAAAACAAATCTTAAAACTGGTGTGAAAATATAAATGTAAATGAAAATAGTAAAATAAATTCAAATGATAATCCATAAAAAGTAATTAAAATAATTGTATAAAAAGAACCAATGTTAAAATCACTTGGAGTAATTAATAGACCACTTGAATAAAATGTTAAGAAAAAAGTAAAATTATTAAGTTTTAATAGGTA
>NC_091576.1:3850166-3860166 GCF_042767895.1 Penaeus vannamei
GCCGACAACGACAGGGGGACTGCCTCGGCTGCGGGTTGCGGGCGGCGGGGGGGCGACCCCCGCCTCGAGCCGCCGCCGCCGCCGCCGCCGCCGCCGCCGCCGCTGCTGCTGCTGCTGCTGCTGCTGCTGCTGCGGCCGCCGTCGGGGCCGGCCCGCCCGCTCGCGCCCGCCCATTCCCCGGTTGGGCGGCTTGGGCTTCCTTTCCCCCTTTCCCCTTCGGGCCGGTGGCTGGACCTGCCTGTCGGTCTGCCCCGTCTGCCTCGTCTTCCTCGGGCAGGGGCTGGCTCGGGCCTGGCTGCCGGGGCCGTCGGAGGGGCTGCCTTCCGTGGCCCCCGGGGCCGAGCGGCCCCTGCCCGCGGTCGTGTGGGCTGAGGGCCCGCGCCGACAACTGTAGGGGGGAACCACCTTCGGCCGAAGGCTGCTGTGGCGAGCTCGCCCTCGGGGCCGGGCGGGGGCCTTCCTTGCGCGGGCGGTGGTGCGGGGTTGCATCCAGCTGGTTGGGCCTCGCCCCCGCGGCGGCGGCAAGTCTACGCGCGGCCCTCTCCCCACCCCCTGCCGAGCGTGCTGGGCTGGGCTGGAACGCGGCGAGGCGGGCGCGGGTCCCGGGTCCCCCCGGGGCCGGAGCCGGCCGGAGCTGGCCGCCCTCGGGGCCGGCCGGCCGGCGAGCGTGGCGGGCGGGGGCAAGAGGCGGTGCAGCGGGGTTGGCGGCTGGGGGCCCGTTGCTCCGCGCCCTCCACCCGCGAGAGAGCGAGGCGTTTACCGGGGCGGGGGTGGTGGGGCGTGCGGAGGGCGTCCCCTCCCTGGGCGTGGCGCAGGAGGGGCCCCTGTTTGCGGTCGTGTTGGCTGAGGGACCGCGCCGACAACAGTAGGGGGACACCCATGGCCGCAGCATCATCTCTTCCCTCCCTCACCGTTGCGGCGCTCTCCCCTGCTGCTCTTCTGCTCTTTTCTCCCTCTTCTTACGTCCGGTGGGGTGTGGGGTGGTGTCTTTTGGGGGTTTGGGCTCCGTCCGTCCAGTCAGTGCTCTTGGCAAGCTCGGGCGTCGGTCGGTCCACCCTTCCCCCGAATTTCCCTTCCCCCCCCGCACCTGGAACATGCAAAGGTCGCGGGCTCGCGCCACGATGCCGCCTGACCGGGGGCCGCCGGGGTAACCAGTCCCCGTGCCACCCCCGCCAGTGTCGGCTTGTGGTCCTGCCCTGTGGTCACACAGGCGACCGCCCCTCTCTTGACGTTCGGTCGCGCTGGCTGGCTTGCTGGCTTGCTGGCTTCCGTCCCATCCACGGGGGGCTCTCGGCACGGCTCCCCGGCCTCTTCCCTCCCCCCCTCCCGGGGGTTATGGGAGGAGGCCGAACCCAAAAGTCTTTGTCAGCCCCGCCTGGGTCACCGGGGCCTACGAGGTGAGCGACGGCGCCGAGCCCAGCTTTGTGAGCCGGGTGTTTGGCGCCGTGGGCCGCGCGTTTTCTCAGGGCGCAGGGCGTCCTCTCCCTGGGCGTGGCGCAGGAGGGGCCCCTGTTTGCGGTCGTGTTGGCTGAGGGACCACGCCCACAACAGTAGGGGGACACCCATGGCCGCATCTCTTCCCTCCCTCACCGTTGCGGCGCTCTCCCTGCTCCTTTCCCCTTCTGTCCCTTGCTGAGCGCTCTGCTCTTTTCTCCCTGTCCTACGTCCGGTGGGTGTGTGGTGGTGTCTTTTGGGGGTTTGGGCTCCGTCCGTCCGTCCGTCCAGTCAGTGCTCTTGGTAAGCTCGGGCGTCGGTCAGTCGGTCGGTCCACCCTTCCCCCGAATTTCCCTCCCTCCCCCGAACCTGGCACAGCAAAGGTCGCGGGCTCGCGCCACGATGCCGACCGGGGGCCGCCGGGGTAACCAGTCCCCGTGCCACCCCCGCCAGTGTCGGCTGTGGTCCTGCCCTTCACACAGGCGACCGCCCCTCTCTTGACGTTCGGAATGGTTTCCGAGTGCCGCCCCCCTTTTGCGGCCTTCCCCTCGCGACGGCTGAGCCCCTTGCGGTTCTTCTCCCCTCGGCCACGTTTCGCCGGTAGCGCGGAGTTAGATCCCGGGTGTGCACACCCTTGCGGCGAGAAAGGAAGAAACCCCCGGCAATCCCACGCCCCTCCTCCTGCGGAGCCCTCGGGTGAGGCAGGTTGAAAAGGAGACTGGGCCAGCGAGAGTACTACGTACTCCCCTCCCCCTTGCCACGGGCTTGGCTCGCTGCTCGCCTCCTGCCGGCTCCCGTTTGTGCATGCATGCATGCCCGGAGCCGAGCCTTGCAGCGCGAGTTGCGGCCAGGGCCCCATTGCGTGTGGCGTTCTTCGGGGGAGTCGTATGTTGTTTTGTCTGCGGCCCGTTGCTGCGACGGAGAACGGTGGAAAGAGGAGGAGGAGGAGGAGAAGGAGAAGGCGGAGAGGCAGGCGGTGAGCAAAGGCGTGGCCTAGCCTTGTTGCACAGCTCAAGGGTGCGGAGCGGGACTGCCGGAGGCAGGCGTGGGTGAGCAGCCCTGACAGCTGTGAGCCTGTGCCCCACTGCCTTGGCAGCCCGCCTGTACCCCGGCTGGCTGGCTGGCTGGCTGGCTGGCCTGCCTGCGCCTTGCCCCTCTCCCCCCCTTCACCCCCCCCCCTCTGTCCTCCCCGTCGCTGCACGACCACGATGGCGACAGAAAGAAAAAGGGCTCGCGCCCGGGAGGGAGCTCGCCGCGGCCGTTGTTCTGGTCCGGCGACGCTGTCGTCTCCCTCCCCTGTGTGCGGCGCACCCTGAGCGAGTCGAGAGAGAAACGACCCCCAACAACCAGCCATCGAAAAGAGTGCGGCCCCCCCCTTTATTTGAAATGCCCTCCCCCCTCCTCCTTCGTCCCCATTCCTTCCTGGTGTGGCCTCATGGCCGCAGCAGCGGGAGAGCGGGGCGAGAGTCGTCGTTGGGCGTTTCCGGGGGGGGTTTTTGCCATGTGAAAAGCCAAAGTAACAATAACCGTTGTTCATATGACGACGACGACGACGACCACGCTAGTGTGCGTTGTTGCTTCTACCTGGTTGATCCTGCCAGTAGTCATATGCTTGTCTCAAAGATTAAGCCATGCATGTGTAAGTACAGGCCGACTTAAGGCGAAACCGCGGACGGCTCATTAAATCAGATATAACTCATTGGATCTCTGCTGAACCGCATTACTTGGATAACTGTGGTAATTCTAGAGCTAATACATGCCTTTGTAGTCTCCGACCGCGAGGGAGGAGCGCTTTTATTAGACCAAAACCCTCGGCAGCCGGTTCCCGCAAGGGGCCGGCCGCACACATCTTGGTGAATCAGAATAACTTTTGCCGAGCGCACGACCCCTCCCGTAACCCGGGTTGGGTCGGCGCCGCGTCCTGCAGGCGTCTGCCTTATCAGCTCTCGATTGTAGGTTAAACGCCTACAATGGCTATCACGGGTAACGGGGAATCAGGGTTCGATTCCGGAGAGGGAGCCTGAGAAACGGCTACCACATCTAAGGAAGGCAGCAGGCGCGCAAATTACCCACTCCCGGCACGGGGAGGTAGTGACGAAAAATACTGTTGCGAGCCCCGAACGGGGCCTCGCAATTGGAATGAGTACACTTTAAATCCTTGTACGAGGATCGAGTGGAGGGCAAGTCTGGTGCCAGCCGCCGCGGTAATTCCAGCTCCACTAGCGTATATTAAAGTTGTTGCGGTTGAAACGCTCGTAGTTTGACTTCTGCTCCGGACCGGCGGTCCGCCTTAGCGGCGGCTACTGCCGGGTTCCGAGCTGTGTCCCCGCCGGCGCACATGGGGTTTTTATGCCCTTAACCGGGTGTCCCCTTGTGGCCGGCACGTTTACTTTGAAAAAATTAGAGTGCTCAGAGCAGGCTGGTTTTTGCTTACAGCCCGAATGGTCGTGCATGGAATGATGGAACAGGACCTCGGTTCTATTTTGTCGGTTTTTCGGAACCCGAGGTAATGATTAATAGAAGCAGACGGGGGCATTCGTACTGCGACGCTAGAGGTGAAATTCTTAGACCGTCGCATGACGACCTACTGCGAAAGCATCTGCCAAGGATGTTTTCATTGATCAAGAACGAAAGTTAGAGGTTCGAAGGCGATCAGATACCGCCCTAGTTCTAACCTTAAACGATGCTGACTAGCGATCCGCCGCAGTTATTCCCATGACCCGGCGGGTAGCTTCCGGGAAACCAAAGTCTTTGAGTTCCGGGGGAAGTATGGTTGCAAAGCTGAAACTTAAAGGAATTGACGGAAGGGCACCACCAGGAGTGGAGCCTGCGGCTCAATTTGACTCAACACGGGGAAACTCACCAGGCCAGGACACCGGAAGGATTGACAGAATGAAGGCTCTTTCTCGATTCGGTGGGTGGTGGTGCATGGCCGTTCTTAGTTGGTGGAGTGATCTGTCTGGTTAATTCCGATAACGAACGAGACTCTAGCCTGCTAAATAGTCGACGGATCTCAACCCCGTTGCCCCCGTTGTCGTTCGCGGCGATGCGGGGCGCGGGTTCCCCGAAACCCGGTCGTCGTGCGGGCCTCCACCGTCGGTCGGTTAGCGCCGCCGGCGGCGCGCCCCGCGGCGCCGGAAACTGGCGTCCGCTTCGCAGTCTTCTTCTTAGAGGGATAAGCGGCAGCAAAAAATATACTAGCCGCACGAGAGTTTGAGCCATAACAGGTCTGTGATGCCCTTAGATGTTCTGGGCCGCACGCGCGCTACAATGGAGAGTTCAGCGAGCTGTCCCTGCTCCGAGAGGAGCGGGTAACCTCGTGAAAGCTGTCCTTAAAGGGGATTGGGGCTTGCAAATGTTCCCCATGAACGAGGAATTCCCAGTAGGCGCAATTCACCAGATTGCGCCGATTTAGTCCCTGCCCTTTGTACACACCGCCCGTCGCTACTACCGATTGAATGGTCTAGTGAGGGCACCGGACTGGCGCCCTTGGAGCCGCTACCGCCTCGGCGGGCAGCGCCCTCGGGTCGACGGAAAGGTGTCCAAGCTGGGTCATTTAGAGGAAGTAAAAGTCGTAACAAGGTTTCCGTAGGTGAACCTGCGGAAGGATCATTAACGAGCAGTGCTACCCAAGAAGCAGCATCAGTGCAGCAGCAGCAGCAGCAGCAGCAGCGGCACCACCACTGCCATCGGCGGAGGAGGAGCCGCGGCCGCCGCCGCCGCCGCCGCCGCCGCTGCCGAAAGAGGCATCTCTCTGTTCCTGTTCAACTCGAACGACGTGTCAACGGGCGCGAGCGAGCGAGCGAGCGAGCCAGCCGACCAGGCGAGGTTTGGGGGGTGGGGGGGTTTTGGGGCGCGCGACACCGTGCAGCCATTGGGCTGCCCGTCGTTGTTCCTCCTCCTCCTCCTCCTCCATCTCCCGGTCGCGCTGGCTGGCTGGCTGGCTGGCTTGCGTCCCATCCACGGGGGGCTCTCGGCACGGCTCCCCGGCCTCTTCTCTCCCCCCCTCTCCGGGGATATGGGAGGAGGCCGAACCCAAAAGTCTTTGTCAGCCCCGCCTGGGTCACCGGGGCCTACGAGGTGAGCGACGGCGCCGGGCCCAGCAGCTTTGTGAGCCTGTGAGGGTGTTTGGCGCCGTGGGCTACGCGTTTTCTCAGGGCGCAGGTTCTCCTCCCCTTTGAGGCCTCATTGAGTGGGAGGCGAGACACACACAAGTGTTGAAACCCAGCAAAGACTCTTAACGGGGGATCACTTGGCTCGTGGGTCGAGGAAGACCGCGGCAAGAAGCGAAGTTTTGGTGGCTATCGCAATTCTCCCGTGATTCCATCGACGTGTCGAACGCACATTGCGGCGGCCCTGTGCCTTCTTCGAAGGACGGCTGCCACCTTCCCTCGAGTGTCGTGACGTTGCCTCCCGGGACACAGTACGGACGGCTGCGGGGGATATGTGCTCAACAGCAGCCAGCCCCCCGCCCGTTCTCCGGGAAGGCCGCTACGAGAATCTCTTGAGAGTGAGGCGAAACAGCGCCGTGTTTGGTCCCCCCCCCCCCCCCCCCCCTTCTTTCCGGCCGCTCTCCTTTCTCCCTACCTCTCTCCCTCCCTGCCTCCCTGTTTGTTCCCTCCTGGAAGGGGGGGGACCGGGTCTGGCTGGCGGGCTGGTGACGAGTAGTGGGCTGAGGAGGTCGAGCAGCGGCCCCGGGCCGGGCGGGTTCCGCAAAAGCACCAACGGCGAGGCCTTTATCCTCGACCGTGCCGGAGGTTCGGGGGCGGCGGCTATGGCGGCACGTGTGGCTGCTGCTGCTGCTGCCCCTCGCGCCAACGATTCCGCCCTGGGGAGTTCGCCGGACCTGGAGGGACGCAGGTCCCGCGTCCGGACGTTCCCTGAAGACGTGGAGGGTTTGCTCTCTCTTCCGTCGCTGTTGGCGCGGATGGCCAGTCCTCCCCCTGGCCCCCCGCGCCGGCCATGCCTGCCTGCCAGCCATTGGGCCCCAGTGTGGGATTAACGTGCCGTAAGGCCGGAGAGGCGCTCCCCCGAAGCCGACCAAACCAGCCGGCCAGTCCCGCGTGCTCGCTGCCTGCCCCCCTTGCCCGTACCCCCAGGGGAACGTTCGGTTGGGGGGCAAAGCGGGCGGCTCGGCCGTGCTTGGAGGGGCAAGGGCGCATCCTGAGAGCGCTAGAGCGCGCGCACGGGACCTCTCCGCGCCTGAAAAAGCCAACGTGGAGTCTCGGGCCCTCTTGGTGGGCAGACAGGGCGAGGAAGGAAAGAAAGAAAGAAAGAGAAAAAGCCAGATTGAACGAGAGCGAAATGAGCCCAGCTTGTATACCACAAAGGGAGCAAGAGATTCCATTCCTTGCTCACGTCGACCTCGAGTGGAGGGAGATGACCCGCCTAATTTAAGCATATTAATCAGCGGAGGAAAAGAAACCAACCGGGATTCCCTGAGTAAGTGCGACCGAAACGGGAAGAGCCCAGCGCAAAGCCTCGCGTCCCCTTCGCGGGGGGCTCGAGGGGTGCTGCGTTCGGGAGAGGTCCTGCACGCGCTCCCGAGCCGCCTAAGTTGTTCATGAATGACTCTCATACCCAGGGAGGGTGTCAGGCCCGTGTGGCGGAAAGAGACTTCCTCCTCCTCGTTCGCGGGGAGGGGGGTTTCGGGAGTGCGGAACGGGCCTCTCCTTAGAGTCGGGTTGCCTGAAACCGCAACCTAAAGCAGGTGGTAAACTCCATCTAAGGCTAAATATGACCACGAGACCGATAGCGAACAAGTACCGTGAGGGAAAGTTGAAACAGAACCCTGTAGAGAGAGTTCAAGAGAACGTGAAACCGTTAAGAGGCTAAACGGGCGGAGATTCGAAGATCGAACTGGGGGGATTCAGTTCGTCGGCCTGCCGGGAGACGGTAGCGGGCGTGTTGCGACTTCCCGTTCCGGAGGCCTCGTGCCGAAGGAGCCTTGAGTGGGGAGCGCCGCCCGCCGCCTGCCCGGCGCCGGCGGGCGATCTTCCCCCCGCAGTAGGTCGCCGCGACGCGTTGGGATGATGGGCGTCTGAGGCCCGGGTCCTGGTAGGAACCGGCGGCGCGTTCGGCCCTTCCTTGCTCGACTCGTCGGGCGGGGTTGGTCGTTTTCCAGCGCGCCCGTCCGGGGATCCCCCGGTGCCCTCGTCTTGCTCCCCCGACGGTCTCTCCTCCGGGGCCGTCCGAGATCGGGGGTGGGGTCCGAGGCCGCGGTCGAGCCTAGCCTCCTCCTTTCGGGGGGGTCGTCTGGCTTCCCGCGCTTCCCCTTCCCCCACTCGGTCCTTGTGCTGGCCCTCGCGGCGTGCAAAGAGTCGGTACTCCTCCCGACCCGTCTTGAAACACGGACCAAGGAGTCCAACATGTATGCGAGTCAATGGGCGCACTAAACCCACGGGCGCAATGAAAGTGATCGGGCCGATCCCACGGAGCAGCGGGCGGCCGCGCGCACCCGGACGGAGTGACCGACTTTCCTCCCCGGGACGGCGCGGGTCCCCTCCCGCTCCCGCACGCCCGCGCCCGCCTTCACCGGCGGGCCGGGGGGGCGCAGGTCCGGGACTCGCCATGACGAACGGTCGCCTCTCCGCTTCGCGGCGGTAGGGCCGCGGCCGGATGTGTCGGCGGGTACCCAGAGCATAGATGTTGGGACCCGAAAGATAGTGAACTATGCTTGGCCAGGATGAAGCCAGGGGAAACCCTGGTGGAGGTCCGAAGCGTTTCTGACGTGCAAATCGATCGCCAGAGCTGAGTATAGGGGCGAAAGACCAATCGAACTATCTAGTAGCTGGTTCCCTCCGAAGTTTCCCTCAGGATAGCTGGCACTCGCATCGAACGAGTTCCATCCGGTAAAGCGAATGACTAGGGGTGTTGGGGACGAAATGTCCTCAGCCCATTCTCAAACTTTAAATGGGTGAGGTGCCGGGCTTGCTTCGCTGAAGCCCCGGACGAGAATCGGAGTGCCTAGTGGGCCAATTTTGGTAAGCAGAACTGGCGCTGTGGGATGAACCAAACGTCGAGTTAAGGGGCCTAAATGGATGCTAATTCCGATCCCATGGAAGGGAGTTGCTTGCTATAGACAGCAGGACGGTGGCCATGGAAGTTGGAATCCGCTAAGGAGTGTGTAACAACTCACCTGCCGAAGCAAGTAACCCCGAAAATGGCATGGCGCTCAAGCATCCTCCCGATACTCGACCGCCGGGCGCACTATGGGCTGCGTCGAGGAGGTCTCGAGGCCCCGGCGAGTAGGAGGGCGCGGTGGTGAGCGTAGAAGGATACGGCGCGAGCCGGTCTGGAGCCGCCACTGGTGCGGATCTTGGTGGTAGTAGCAAATGCTCGAGCAAGCCGAACCCTCGTTGACCGAAGCGGAGGAGGGTTCCCCGCCAACATCGCTTGGTCGTGGATAAGTCGGCCCTTAGCCCGAGGATAGCTTCCCTCCGATCCCCTGGAAAACGCCACAAAACAGTAGAGCACAGCCGAAAGACTCCCTGTTTTGGAGAGAGAGAGAGAGAGAGGAGCGAGATTGGGGGCCCTAGGCGGCGGCACGAGCCCGCCCTCCCCCCTTCTTCCCCTTGCTGCCGCTTTGCGGCAGCGGTAAAGGGGGAGGAGGAGGTGGAGGAGGAGGCTTGTCGGCGCCGGAGGAGGAGGCGGCAGCAGCAGCAGCCTCTTCCGGTGTCTTGGCTTGGCCGTCCGACGACGGCCGGTCACGCCCCCGGGGACACCCCTTCCTCCTGAAAGCCTCCTCTCGCAGCAATTTGTCTGGATCCAAAACGAACAAAAAAGGAGAAAGAGAAAAGAAAGAAAGCCAAAAGAAACGGTCCAGTCAGATTTCGGGCTAAAGGGAATACGGTTAAAATCCCGTGACCTGCCCTGTGGCAAAGACAGACCCGTGCGTGGGAAAGACAATGTTTTGTCGTGCGGGTGGCCGTCTGACCATTGCCGGCGGCATGGGCGGCGGCGGCGGCGGATGATTCTGCGGCCGCTGCTGCTGCTGCCGTCGCGCGGTCACGACGATCCTCCTCCCGCCCCCCCCTTCTGTGAGAGGGCTTTCTCTGAAGAGAGTGGGAGTCGACGACCCCCCCCCCCTCCTGCCCCCCCCTTCCCCTCCCCCCGCGGGGAGGCGGAAACGGCGGCGGCGGCGGGGGCGGCGGCGGCGGACGACGACCACCGCTCTCTTGCCGACCTCGCCGGTCTCGCCCGCTTGCGGGCTTGGAGACCCCCTAACCGTGACGGTGTGTACTACGACCTCCCCTTCGCTCTCGGAGTAAGCGCCTCCTCTTCCTCCTCGGAAAACCGGCGTGGAAAAGAATCTCCCCCTGCCTCCTCCCACCCTGCTTGTTGTGGTCGGGTCGGGTCGGTCGAGGGGTTTGACGATTGGCTTCCACCGCCACGGCTTCCGGGAGAGCTTTGAGAAGAGAAAGAAAGAGCAAAAGAGAGTGCGCGGGCGCGCTGGCAGCCAGCCCCCCTTTGAATCTCGAATCTTAGATCCGGTGGTCCGGAGGCCAGTGTGTGTGCTTGGCAACAGGCGTACTCGTTCGCCGACGCCGGCGGTAGCCCGGGGAAG